>NW_015505818.1:144126-149061 GCF_001515645.1 Sinocyclocheilus grahami
CAGTCCAAAAGACGTTAAATAAAAAGCGCCCATCCATAAAAAAAAGCATTAATGTCTCACACGGCTCCGGGGGGGTGACAAAGGCCTTCTGTAGCGAATCGATGCGTTTTTGTAAGAAATCCATCAGGTAATGTCTGGTGAAGCGAAAAGTTGTGTGTTTATATGAAACAAATTCATCATTAAGTCCATAATAATGCATCCTCCAATGAATTACCTCAATTTATTTTTATTGATCTCATGAATATGCAACAATAATAATAATAATTTTTAAATATAAGATTTCTTTCAATAAGTATTTTTTTTCCCTCATGCATTAATGATCACACATGTATAACAGCATATTTAGCTGTGCTAACATTAGCCAGTACGTGTAAACTAATAGGCGGTTTTTAGAGCTTTGTTTTTATTTGAGTAAGGAGTTTGTGTTTCCATAGATGGTTAATGTTTTGGACAGGTTTGCTTTGGACAGATGCATTTGCATTTATTTTATTGGCAGTCTGTTTTATCGAAGTGACTTATAAGATAGTGCTTATTTTGTTCTGTTAAATCAATTACAGTCGCTGGAGATACAAAGAAAATGAAAGAATGATGTGCTATTAGTAGCACAGCACTATGACAGATCCTAATTTATGGGTAGAAGATACACAAACCTGAACAGTCATGAAACACAGGACAGTTTTTTAGAGAAGCGATAAAGTCTTTATCTTGGCTTTTAAACCCATGATGAGTTTTTGGATTCGATTTGGGAGTTCTTTCTACTGGAGTAAGGGAGTTTGATGTCTTTAAATGTGCTGCAGAGAAGTGCACAAAGAGAACAAAGGAAAACATTTAAAATAGTAAAAGAGAAAATTCCCCAAAAAATATAATTTGTCATTATTTATTTACTGTCATATATATATATATATGTGTGTGTGTGTGTGTGTATGTATATTTATGTATGTATTTGTTTGTTTGTGTATATAAAAAAAAAAAATTCAATTCAACATGCTTCAAAGTGATCAAATCAGGTCAGACAGATGTAGAAACCTCTAACCAAGGGTCAACAAGTCAAGAATCAATATATATTACAATAAATATTGCATGCACAGAAAATTAGTTGCACATATTTCAACAATGCACTGAAATTACAGGCGCTCTCAAGATGTAACAGCATCATTTTCCCTTATGGATGCTCATAGACATAAGTTATATTTATGCTAATTATAGCTTTTATGCTTGACTGAGCGATTGTGCCTCATTGTGGAAGAAATCGTTTGTCAGTCTTTCAAGTAGCTTTTCTGCAGAATAACAGCCAACTGAGAAAAATCGGCCATATTGTGTTTTGGATTGTGGGTTTGGCCCAGGGTTTCTATGGCAGCTGTGCAGAACATTTGCAGTCCGGTTTGGAATCCAGTTGGTTGGATCTTTGTGAGCAGTATGTTCTGTACATCTGCTTCGAAACATGTTTTCAAGGAACCTTCTGGAGCAACACCCAAGACAGATGCAAATCACAAACTGACTGCAGATTTTTTTGGGGGATATTAATTCTATGCCAGCATAGACTTTTACTTTAATTACATGGGCAAATCTGACTTTTTACAAAGCATCACTGTTGAAGTCATTGTTATAATTGCCTCAGCTGGTAGCAAAGCAAAATAATACGAAAGGTCAGTGGAAATATTGAATGTTTTGTGATAGCTGACAGATTTGGTAATGTAACAAACCAAGTTTTTTTGAATACCTGTTTAATCTATTAATATTTATTCATATTAATAATGGAAACTGATTTTTGTGGCACTCACCCATAGAAAAATATGTAATTTTGACAGCTACACTCTTAAAAATAAAGGTGCTTCACGATGCCATAGAAGAACCTTTTTGTCTAAATGGTTCCATAAAGAACCTTTAACATCTGAAGAACCTTTCTGTTTCACAAAAGGTTCTTTGTGGTGAAAAAAGGTTCTTCAGATTATAAAAATGTAAGAACGAGATGGTTCTTTAAAGAACCTTTGACTGAATGGTTCTTTGTGGAACCAAAAATGGTTCTTCTATGGAATCGCTGTGAAGAACCTTTTGAAGCACCTTTATTTTTAAGAGTGTAGCGGTTGAAATGGGTACTGCAGTCTAAATTCAAACTATTGGATCGCTGTTTCTCCCGCTATCTCCTCCAGACTCTACACTCACGCGGGTTGCCAGATTGAGGACACGCAACAGGAAAGAGCGCAACTGACAATGGAAGACGACGAGCCTTACACACTGTAAGCTGATGAGTTTTAGGGAACATCTAGTCATAAAGCTTTTCTGAGTTTTTTTAGGTCGGGGTGTGTGTGTGTGTGTGTGTGTGTGTGTGTGTATGTATATTTATGTATGTATTTGTTTGTTTGTGTATATAAAAAAAAAAAAATTCAATTCAACATGCTTCAAAGTGATCAAATCAGGTCAGACAGATGTAGAAACCTCTAACCAAGGGCCAACAAGTCAAGAATCAATATATATTACAATAAATATTGCATGCACAGAAAATTAGTTGCACATATTTCAACAATGCACTGAAATTACAGGCGCTCTCAAGATGTAACAGCATCATTTTCCCTTATGGATGCTCATAGACATAAGTTATATTTATGCTAATTATAGCTTTTATGCTTGACTGAGCGATTGTGCCTCATTGTGGAAGAAATCGTTTGTCAGTCTTTCAAGTAGCTTTTCTGCAGAATAACAGCCAACTGAGAAAAATCGGCCATATTGTGTTTTGGATTGTGGGTTTGGCCCAGGGTTTCTATGGCAGCTGTGCAGAACATTTGCAGTCCGGTTTGGAATCCAGTTGGTTGGATCTTTGTGAGCAGTATGTTCTGTACATCTGCTTCGAAACATGTTTTCAAGGAACCTTCTGGAGCAACACCCAAGACAGATGCAAATCACAAACTGACTGCAGATTTTTTTTTGGGATATTAATTCTATGCCAGCATAGACTTTTACTTTAATTACATGGGCAAATCTGACTTTTTACAAAGCATCACTGTTGAAGTCATTGTTATAATTGCCTCAGCTGGTAGCAAAGCAAAATAATACGAAAGGTCAGTGGAAATATTGAATGTTTTGTGATAGCTGACAGATTTGGTAATGTAACAAACCAAGTTTTTTTGAATACCTGTTTAATCTATTAATATTTATTCATATTAATAATGGAAACTGATTTTTGTGGCACTCACCCATAGAAAAATATGTAATTTTGACAGCTACACTCTTAAAAATAAAGGTGCTTCACGATGCCATAGAAGAACCTTTTTGTCTAAATGGTTCCATAAAGAACCTTTAATATCTGAAGAACCTTTCTGTTTCACAAAAGGTTCTTTGTGGTGAAAAAAGGTTCTTCAGATTATAAAAATGTAAGAACGAGATGGTTCTTTAAAGAACCTTTGACTGAATGGTTCTTTGTGGAACCAAAAATGGTTCTTCTATGGAATCGCTGTGAAGAACCTTTTGAAGCACCTTTATTTTTAAGAGTGTAGCGGTTGAAATGGGTACTGCAGTCTAAATTCAAACTATTGGATCGCTGTTTCTCCCGCTATCTCCTCCAGACTCTACACTCACGCGGGTTGCCAGATTGAGGACACGCAACAGGAAAGAGCGCAACTGACAATGGAAGACGACGAGCCTTACACACTGTAAGCTGATGAGTTTTAGGGAACATCTAGTCATAAAGCTTTTCTGAGTTTTTTTAGGTCGGGTAGAATCTGCAATCTCTGAGCCAGTTCGTTTGCTGGCTTGCATGGCTGCAATATGCTGTGTTTTCTGCAAAACTGGCAACCTGGGGTGTCGCAAATCAGTGGGCGACCAAAACAAAAACAGACATTCCGACACGGAATTCACATTTCAAAGTAGAATTGTTTTTCGGAGAAACATATGTGAACTTAGCATGTTTCCTAAATATCTGTAAACATATTAAGGTATGTTTATGCTTAATACAGTCAAATAATTACATACAGAACCTTTAATCACGATTTTTTTTGTGTGTGTGTGTGTGTGGTGCTTATCAATTGAAAACTATGTAGAGTGTTGTTTGGAGTTGCTTTATGGTTGCTAGAACATTCTGGGTGGTTGCTGGGGGATTTAGGATGGTCATTAGGTGGTTTAGTGTGGATCTTTACTGAGGCATCTTCAGGTCTCTGATATTCTGGTCTATAAATATTGCTTGAGTCCTTCCTTCAGTGTAAGTCTGTTGTGGTTTTTTAAGCTGTTTTTCCAAATTTACCAAATTGTAAGGGCAATTTCTTTAGAAAGCAGCAAAATTTTAAGTATTGTTCATGTCTGTAGCAGGAATAATCAAAAATATTAATAGTATTATAATGCATTTTGCATATTCATTTATAATGCATTTTCTACCTGTTGTTCTCTACAGTCTCTGTTACGAGGCCGTGTTGGAAACACAGTATCAATTTTATACTGGTAAGACGCAAAAATACTTCTCCACCAAGTAGAAAATGTTGCTATGGCAACAAAAGAACCATTGTCTCCCGATGCAAAGGGTGAATGTTCTGAGAATGGCCATATTTCATCAGATCAGATGAGCCTTAAAAGTTAAACGTAGCTCACAGAAGTTTAGGACATGTTTCCTCTAAGGCTTGTAATGGTAATAAAGCAGGTGCTGTGATCTTTGACCGGTTTTCCTTGGCGCCGCTCACTAAAAACAGTTCCATGGTTATTCCTGATTGGCTGAGCCAATATTAAGAGTCACTTTCAGAGTCAATGCAAAGGGGCATTAAAGCAAATTAAATGATTCTGAGAGGAGTGAAACTGCAGCCTGATGTCAAACCAGACACATTTTAAAAAACAAAATACAAGCTAACTGAAAATGAAGATACATTTTCATTTTAATTTGAATTTGTTTTAGTAATTTTATGTCTTTTTTTTAGTTAATTAGTTTTGATTTCTATATAGTTTTTTTTTTTTTTT
>NW_015505818.1:149320-151649 GCF_001515645.1 Sinocyclocheilus grahami
TATATATATATATATATATATATATATATATAATTATTATTATTTTTTTTAGATTTAATTGATTTTATTTCAGTGTTACGTTTAGTAATTTTAGTACTTTAAACCAGGGATATTAAAGTTAACAAAAAATGAAAATAAAACCAAGTGAAGCAAAATAAACTTTAACTAAAATAAAATATATAATTTTAGGTAGCCAAGGCAATATTTCTAATTTTCATTTAGTTTAACTTGATGTACTAAAATAACTAAAACTGAAATAAAATCAATCAATCAGTGAAGACATTAAAAAACTACATGCAATTACAAAAAAGCACAACAAATTTACCAACATTTTAAAATGAAAATAAAAACAGAAATACAAAAATAATAACAAATTCAAAATATAAATACAAATCTGTAATATCTCAATGATACTAAAATAACACTGCTTTCGACTTTAACCTATTTTAATTCAGTTAATTGCCAGATAAACATTTCTACTTTTTATAAGTTTATGTTTGTCCATCATATATTTTATTTCATTTTATTATTTTCATGACACCCCCAACATGAGGATAAGTAATGTAAATAATGAGTACATAATGAGATCATTTTAATTTTTTGACAACCTGCTTCTTTAAATCTGGTCAAGATGAAGACAGTAAAAGTTTCTGAATCTGAAGTGCTGGCTATTATGTTACCAAATTTAAACCAAGTGAACAATACAAGCAAAAGCAGGCAATAATTTTGTCTGAATTTTTGCACTAATGTAAAACACAGGGCCCTTTACTTACCCTACTGTGGAGAAGGAACCGGTGCAGGCTGGGAGTTGTGTTTGATTGGTCGGTGTTCTCCTCCCTGACGCCTCTGTGTGTGTAGATAAAAGCTTGTGTGGTGAGTTTTGATGATTGCAAGGCAATGGTGAATAAAGGAGCCAAAACGCTGCCGCACACCAATCACAGCCTAATCAACATGAGCAGTGCACTATCTGCTCTAAAGGCACAGGACTGCGTATTCAAATGCTATTTACAAAATATCAAATGCTGGCCGCTCACTGATATTTCGGTCAAAGCACAGCGCTGTGGTGTTTATTAGATGGCAATTTAGATTCGACCCCAGAGATTTTGTGTCCGGGTGCTTATGACCCACTTTATATCCTGAAGTGTGCACGTAAATAAATGCATGTGCACATATTGTGCCACGCTGATTGTGTGTATTCAAACAATTAATCAGAATGCAAATAGATGGAAAACAACAGTCTTGTCAAGAGATCCACCCAGTCAACAAGCAATCGCTTACTTTTTTGCTTTTTTGTTGCTGCCATAGCAACATGAGAAGATATTTTGCTATTTTATTTCTAATTTGGGTATGTTGAATATGTTAATTTGTATACGACAACCATTAGGCTTTGTGTTTAAAGGTGTCATATGCTCTGATTGGCCAGCTATCCAGTGCATTGTGATTGGCCAAATACCTCAAGCGTGTGATGGAAATGTTACGCCTCTAACATACTGTGATGCCCTGTCAGGCCGGATCGTAACATAAAACCATGTCTGCATTTGTGATCGGAGAAATGACAAACAACAAGCGCTACTCTACACTGCCCAAAACTGGCGTTTGAATCGTCAGTGGCAAATTCTTTAAATATAAAAAACGTACTTACAGTCTGTGAGTCAGAACAGCCAGCATTGTAGTCTACTCTCCCAGGATCAGGAAACAGTCCTCCATAAAATGTGCTGCACACATCTGAATATTTGGGTTGAACTGTTCTGGAACAGTGTTGTAAATACAACTTAACCACTGATTTCTAGTCGTGTCCTCTTTTGGAAGACCAAACAAAGTAGTTTCGCTTTCATAACGAAACGCAGCATCACACTCGGCGGCGGCGGCGGCCTAGAGTGAGGAACTGCCGGCGGGTTGAGTGAGCAGAGGCCTGAGAACTTGAGAACGGTGCGGCCAGCGGATTCGACGAAGGAGCGTCCGGCGGGCTTGCGGACAGTCCTCCATAAAATGTGCTGCACACATCTGAATATTTGGGTTGAACTGTTCTGGAACAGTGTTGTAAATACAACTTAACCACTGATTTCTAGTCGTGTCCTCTTTTGGAAGACCAAACAAAGTAGTTTCGCTTTCACAACGAAACGCAGCATCACACTCGGCGGCGGCGGCGGCCTAGAGTGAGGAACTGCCGGCGGGTTGAGTGAGCAGAGGCCTAAGAACTTGAGAACGGTGCGGCCAGCGGATTCGACGAAGGAGCGTCCGGTGGGCTTGCGGCGACCACATGTGACGACCCCGGGCTGGACTCTGCTTCGTCCACAGTGAAAGCCGATCTGGTGATCCACAGCGCGAA
>NW_015505818.1:154166-158441 GCF_001515645.1 Sinocyclocheilus grahami
AGGCATGACGAAGCGGATATCGTCCTCTTTGGGAAGGCCAAACAAAAGTAGTTTCGCTTTCACAACGAAACACACAGCGCCTTCAGGACATGGCGGCGGCGGCAACAATACTACGGCGAGAATAAAAGTTACGCCTTCTTTCTTTGCGTGAACATTTGGGCGGCGTTATGCAAATCTTCCCACATAGTGAGGTAGACATGTGGGGGCGTGTTAGAACGAGCCGTTTTAGGTAGGCGTGGTTAACTCTTAACTTTTATAAAGAATATCTCTTTGGATTTGAGACTTTAGTCTTTGCAACTTTACAGATCTTCTTTATGCACCAAGAGCTTGTAACACTCCAAAGAGAAAGGAAAAATTTCAGTCGCATCATATGACCCCTTTAATATTTGCCTTGTGTCATATATGTATTTATATTTATCATACGTTTTGTTTTATATAGCCTACTTCTTACTAAATATTTAAATACGCTACTGCCCTACAGTTAAGTGAGTGGAATTCAGTGTCGTGAATATATCACTTACAATTACAGTGAATAGCTGTACTGTACGCGCGCATTTGTTGCTGTCATAAAGCGATCCGCCGCTTTCGTGGAATTTCGTACCCGCTCATCAAACTTACACACTGCACAACAGACGTTTGGGAAAAGAAACAGAATTAGCCATTCGCATTATTAGAAGTCAGTGCCATCAGAATGATTTTGAAACTGACATTTCAAGGTAAAAAACTTACATACAGTTGCTTTAAACAAATGGCATTGTGTTTAGAGGATCTTGGATGTATTATGAGACTCATTTCAGTGTTTGAGTTTCTGCATCTCAGCTATGTAAACAATATTTCATAATCCACAGATAATGTGTGGGACGACACTTTTTTTCTGGCAGGCTCCTCGCTTAAAGGTGAAGTGTGTGATTTCGGTGCAACTGGCATCACTGTTGGATGAGCCAATGTTTCTGTGTTGGGCCGCTTAAACAGATCAATGTTTTGATAGCGCCGCAGTGTTTACTACATTCAGGAAAAGCAACTTACACATTTTTGCTGCATATTAAGCTATAATTCATGTTGTTCCAAGCGTGAAGCACTGATCAGATAAGGCTTGTAGCATTGAATTATTAGTGTCATGGAGCAAATATTTGTTTGTTATACACCAAGAGCTTGTAACACTCCAAAGAGAAAGGAAAAATTTCAGTCGCATCATATGACCCCTTTAATATTTGCCTTGTGTCATATATGTATTTATATTTATCATACGTTTTGTTTTATATAGCCTACTTCTTACTAAATATTTAAATACGCTACTGCCCTACAGTTAAGTGAGTGGAATTCAGTGTCGTGAATATATCACTTACAATTACAGTGAATATCTGTACTGTACGCGCGCATTTGTTGCTGTCATAAAGCGATCCGCCGCTTTCGTGGAATTTCGTACCCGCTCATCAAACTTACACACTGCACAACAGACGTTTGGGAAAAGAAACAGAATTAACCATTCGCATTATTAGAAGTCAGTGCCATCAGAATGATTTTGAAACTGACATTTCAAGGTAAAAAACTTACATACAGTTGCTTTAAACAAATGGCATTGTGTTTAGAGGATCTTGGATGTATTATGAGACTCATTTCAGTGTTTGAGTTTCTGCATCTCAGCTATGTAAACAATATTTCATAATCCACAGATAATGTGTGGGACGACACTTTTTTTCTGGCAGGCTCCTCACTTAAAGGTGAAGTGTGTGATTTTGGTGCAACTGGCATCACTGTTGGATGAGCCAATGTTTCTGTGTTGGGCCGCTTAAACAGATCAATGTTTTGATAGCGCCGCAGTGTTTACTACATTCAGGAAAAGCAACTTACACATTTTTGCTGCATATTAAGCTATTATTCATGTTGATCCAAGCGTGAAGCACTGATCAGATAAGGCTTGTAGCATTGAATTATTAGTGTCATGGAGCAAATATTTGTTTGTTATAAAATGAATGTATACAATTATACGTAGCTTATTATTTAGATTAACATTTTGATATTCCATCTTTTGAAGGCAAATGACTTTACTAATTTAATTCACATTTCTGATCTTACTGTGAATGATCAATTGATTATTTGAAAGAAATTTTTATAAAGATCACCCTCTTTTTACTATCCAATCAACTGCTGGTGCAGTGTAATAAATAAAATATGTTATGCTCACCAATGGATGCTCTGCAGTGAATGGGTGCCGTCAGAATGCGAGTCCAAACAGCTGATAAAAACATCACAACAATCCACGTCTTGTGACGTGAAAAGCAGCATGTTTGTAAGAAACAAATCCATCAAGATGTCTTTAACTTAAAAATCTTTGCTTTTTAAAGTCCGTAATCCATAATAACGCTTCCTCTAGTGAAAAAGTCCATCCCCTGTTCTCGTCTCACATCACAATCCACAGACACATTTGTTTTGGACTGTTTTGGCTTGTGAGTGGTGCTTGAGCTGTGCATATTTCTCTCCTGATTCAAATGAGACTTTTTGTAATACTGGAGAAAGCAGTATAATGGATAGAAGACTCATATTTTAGCTGGAAGCAACAGTTTCTGAACTATTGCTTTAATGTTAGTTTTACACTGTTTTCTGTTATTTTTTAACCTTACAGCTGCTGGTGTATTCATTTTATATAAATGAACAGCGTGAACATCCTTCAAAACATCCCAGAAGAAAGAAAGTCGAGTTTGGACTGACATGAGGGTAAGTAAATTACATTTTGAGTGAAGTAACCATCTTAAATAACAACATTATTCAAACATCATTTCATGGGCTATCGTGTATTTTCTGTCACAGTGTTTGTTGTGGTGACCTGGACTGGTCACTTGAGGGCGCTCTTTTGTTTTCGTTGTTTGTGTTAAACTCCATTTCCCATAGTCCCCTGCTGACTAATCCTGGTTTAATCGGTAACACCTGTTCAGCATTAACTCAGCTATATATATCATGCCTTCTCTGTCTGTCATTTGCGTCTGGATTGTATTGTCTTAGTTGGTGTTGTCGGTGTCAGGTTTTGGATTACCTTTTGCACCGTTTTGTCCTGTTATTATTTTTAATAAACTGCACATGGAACTTACCTTGTTTCTTCCTGGCATTCCGTGACATTTTCCCACAAAATTAGCTCTCATCTGCATTTAAAGTGGGCATATTCAGTTTTAGAACTGCTCGGTCATCAGAGCATTGAAGAGGTGTTTAGCAGTTGAACACAGTACTTATGGATAAGTTTTAGTTTACGATAATATCCCTGGTTATGAATTTTGTTGGTAGATGCCACTTTTTCCAGTAGTACTCTATATAAAAGTTGAATCCCAGGTCAATATGCAACCTTTACATTCACTATAATTGAGACATGCAAGAAAATGAAGAGAGAGAAAAAGAATATGTGATTGTGTTTCTTTCTTTTTTCAGAAGGGAAAATGGCATAGTAAATGACACAATCTTAATATTCATGGAATGGGATTCCGTCGGGTTGTCATGGCAACCTACAGAAGCAAACACCTGTGAATTAGAAGCACTCTGCTCCTCCTCCTCCAATAGGAAGTGCTTTAATATGAGCCAAAACAGGAGAGCTGAGAGGACAATGTGCTTTGTTTCTTCAACCCACCAATTAACATGAGCCATCTATCAAATCACATAGAATTAGTTCCCAGCTCAACAATTCTGACTTGTGCTGGAGAGGGAAATTATGCTTAATATTCATATCAAAACTCACCTTTTCTAAGGTGAAGTCCCTATTAAGCGCTCATCTCTTGATTATGGGTTTCTCTACAGATGTACAGATGTACTTTTCTTGATGGGATTGGTGTTCACAGCCGGCATGGCGTTATCACAATCGCTAACTAGAACAGAGAGTAAACATTATAATGGGTTATACTATGAACAGACAATAGATGAGGAAAAAGTAAAAAACTTTATTGACGTCATGACATATTTTTCAGAGAGGAAGCAATTTTTCCACACTTGGCTTTCACACATGTTCCACCCTGTTTCTGACCCCAAAATAAAATGAGTAATTGTTAGGGCTACTTTATCTTTACAATTTCAATGCCTTCTGTTAAAGGAATAGTTCACACAAAAAAAGCACTCACTCACAGGTCAGCGTGGATTTGTTTATTACAAGCACACAGTTTTTCACTTCACAAGATGTTAACTGATGGACTGGAGTGGTGTGGATTATTGTGATGTTTTTATCAGCTGTTTGGACTCTCATTCTGACGGCACCCATTCACTGCAGAGGATCCATTGATAAACAAGTGATGGAATGCT
>NW_015505818.1:158946-161834 GCF_001515645.1 Sinocyclocheilus grahami
AAATGACACAATCTTAATATTCATGGAATGGGATTCCGTCGGGTTGTCATGGCAACCTACAGAAGCAAACACCTGTGAATTAGAAGCACTCTGCTCCTCCTCCTCCTCCAATAGGAAGTGCTTTAATATGAGCCAAAACAGGAGAGCTGAGAGGACAATGTGCTTTGTTTCTTCAACCCACCAATTAACATGAGCCATCTATCAAATCACATAGAATTAGTTCCCAGCTCAACAATTCTGACTTGTGCTGGAGAGGGAAATTATGCTTAATATTCATATCAAAACTCACCTTTTCTAAGGTGAAGTCCCTATTAAGCGCTCATCTCTTGATTATGGGTTTCTCTACAGATGTACAGATGTACTTTTCTTGATGGGATTGGTGTTCACAGCCGGCATGGCGTTATCACAATCGCTAACTAGAACAGAGAGTAAACATTATAATGGGTTATACTATGAACAGACAATAGATGAGGAAAAAGTAAAAAACTTTATTGACGTCATGACATATTTTTCAGAGAGGAAGCAATTTTTCCACACTTGGCTTTCACACATGTTCCACCCTGTTTCTGACCCCAAAATAAAATGAGTAATTGTTAGGGCTACTTTATCTTTACAATTTCAATGCCTTCTGTTAAAGGAATAGTTCACACAAAAAAAGCACTCACTCACAGGTCAGCGTGGATTTGTTTATTACAAGCACACAGTTTTTCACTTCACAAGATGTTAACTGATGGACTGGAGTGGTGTGGATTATTGTGATGTTTTTATCAGCTGTTTGGACTCTCATTCTGACGGCACCCATTCACTGCAGAGGATCCATTGATAAACAAGTGATGGAATGCTTAATTTCTCCAAATCTGTTCTGATGAAGAAACAAACTCATCTACATCTTGGAAGGCCTGAGAGTGAGTACATTTTCAGCATTTAAATTTCAGCATTAATTTTGGGGTGAACTATTCCTTTAACTTTAGCCTTTCTGCAAAGGTTGCTTCATCCGGTTGCTTAATAGTGGTTCATTACACAATCCACAGTAAATAGTGTCACACTGACATACATGACATGAATCTGGCACAATGTTTAAAATCAATTTTAGCCATGCACTCAATCCTAACATTGGTATCCTTTGGAAGTCAAGTAGTAGATGATGTGTATATGTAGGCGTGGATGTGTTAATGTGGGGGCGGTCATTAATTTCTATTATGTTATTATAAGGTGACAGAAGTGCAGAACGAGTCATTTTTGCAGCCTACTTTCAATGAATAATGGTTTTGGACTGGTGAAGAAGTTGTGCAAATATTTTATAGAGTATACTGAGCTTTTTATCCCAATAGATCAAATAAAATTCAGTTCCTTGTGTGACTAATTGTCCCTTTGGATTATCCATCAAAACCATGCTTGCATCGCAAAAGACACTAAAGCAGTTTATCCAGAGGCAAGCAGCCGTGAGAAATGCATTCAACTATAATAAGTGTGTGTGATCAGAATATGCAAATTACAGTATATGTTATAATTAGTGGATTGTTTGCATACTAATTGCGAACTGGGAGTTCACATGAACTGAAACTTTTGAAACAGACTTTTTTAACTTCAGTAAACGACTTTCGCACCAACCAAATTAATCAAACTCTGACGTCAAACTGACTCGGATCACAACAGAAAAGTGTGAAAGTGGCCTAAAGCTCAGTCACTCTGAGTTTGAAATTAAGAGTTCGCCTTTCTGCAAGTCTTCTACTTGCGCAGTGTCAGAATGCATTAGAAAAATGAAAATGTTCTGTCTGGTTTCAGTGCAGATGTATCTCCTAATGAGCATGCTGTGCTGAACGCGGCTGTTTCACTTAGACTGATGAATCTGCCTCAAATAAACACGTCCATCCGTCCTTACAGCACCTCAGTTCTGATACCTGCATATGTCATCTGTGCTTATAATTTGAAATTTAGAGAAGACAGATACAGTCGGCCGCAAAGAATAGTTTCTCCTGGAAAGCAATGAGACTTCTGCATCTCGGAAGAAAACGACCACAGTATTATTTATGAAGGCACAATGGGAAGAATTCGCTGTGATATGTCATTATTATCTTATTTTGCTTTGTAATTATTCTTGTTTTTTGTCTGGCAGCCATTTGAAACAGTGGAGTTGTAATGTGAATGCGTATTTATTTGCATAATCAGGACGCAGTGTTCTGTTCATAAGACAATGAAATCATTTAGAGATGGGGAAAGCGTACTGGAGGAGTCTGGTACACAACACTTGCCTTCAAGATGGACACTAAAACTAATGTTAGCATGCAGTTCATTTAGAGTCAGATGTTATTTCAGTAACCACTCTGATGGAGTTGTTCATTCATTACAAACCAGTACCTCATGAGTCTTTCGAGACACGGCCCATATGAGTAATTTGTTTGTGAGTCGAATAAAAGAGGATCCAGTATTTTTGATTCACTTACTGTAAAAGAACCAGCTCATAAGAGTCATTCTTTGTGAATCGGACTACACCAGGGCTGTCCAAACTCGGTCCTGGAGGGCCGGTGTCCTGCAGAGTTTAGCTCCAACTTGCCTCAACACACGTTAGCTCCAACCCTAATTAAACACACCTGAACCAGCTAATCAAGCTCTTACTAGGCATATAAACTTCCAGTCAGGTGTGTTGAGGCATGTTGGAGCTAAACTCTGCAGGACACCGGCCCTCCAGGACAGAGTTTGGACAGCCCTGGACTAGACTGTTTCCTTATGTTTTTGATTCACTAAAAAGAACTGCTCATACGAGTCATTTGTTTGCAAATCTGAAGCTTTTTTGTGCTATATATGTTTAATTCACTGAAAGGAAACTAGTTATGCTGTACTAGTTAGGTTGTTGATTTACTGGGGGGGAGGGGGGGGGGGCTCAGAGG
>NW_015505818.1:164213-165293 GCF_001515645.1 Sinocyclocheilus grahami
GTTTTTATTGCACAGTATTCAGTAAGTAGGAAGCCAGTATTCCATTCCCAACATCGGCGAAGAGCCAGTGTGTCCAGTTTTATTCCGGTCATAAGCATAATATCCTCCCTGTCAACCCACTGGCTCTATGGCTGCTGAACCGCTGACTGATGGCCATCTGTGTCGTGTCAAAAGCACCAAATTAACCCACACAGATAGCAGTAATTGCTCTAGTGTGTCATCGCAACGGGTTTATGTGTGTGTTGTTCGCGCACAGTTTGGCATCAGGATTCAGGGTTTTTTGTTGTTGTTGTGAAGCCGTGTGGAGACTTTCTCCTTATCTGTGGTAAAAACACATATACTTGTTTATTTTGGGTCTTATTTTTGGTGTCATGAACAAGAATGATCAGTAAATTGAAGTATAATGTCTTAAGTTTTTCTCATTTTAATTTCCCCCCATGTTAGTCATGGTTTCTTGTGCCAACACAGTTTAGTTTTCATGACTATTTTCCACCTTCTCTTTGGCCCTTAGAATTAAACAGGCTATTTTTGCTGTTGTGTTTTAATGACGCTTTGCTGCTTTTCCTCGTGAGCTGCGGGTTTAAAAATAATTTAAATAAATTGGTCAGCCTCACCAATTGACTAATGGTTTAGTGTCAGTTTAATGCATTCAGTTGCCACACATTTAGATTCAGTCATTTTTGTAGCTTCTGAAAAATGCTCTTTGAATGGAGGTTTTGAAGTTTTTTTTTTCTTTTTATACAAACCCTCAGCACTTTCTTGGGTGTTCATTTATTTATTTTGGCTAACTTCATTATGCTTTCAACTACCAGTAAGAGTGTAGTGTTATTTTAGTATTATTTATATATGATAGTTTTTATTCATATTTTGAATTGAATTCATTTAATTTTATTTTATATCTTCTGTTTTCATTTTTATTTGAGTTTAATTTTTAGTAATTTTGTTATGCTTTTTTGTTTAATAATATTACTCTCTATGTTCTGTTTATTTATAAATGTATTTATTTTTGAGATTTAGTTTTAATTTGATTACACTTCCAATTGTCAGTATGAATGTAGTACTTTCCTATGTTACTTTAGT
>NW_015505818.1:166624-167434 GCF_001515645.1 Sinocyclocheilus grahami
TCCATTTTAATTAACAGTATTATTTTTACTGTAATTAATGAACAGTATTATTTAACAGTATTATTTTAAATCACTATTATTCGTATTTTATTCAGGGTGGATGAGTAACTCATGAAAAAAGCCTTAAAATCTCTTTAACCATGTTAAAACTGTGTTTATTATTATTATTGTTGTTGTTTTATTTGATTTATCAGTTAGTCTATAGTAGACATATCCACCTTAATTTACTCTATTATTTTTTTAATGAACCACTACTAGTCCTATTTTTATTTTAGACAAGTTGGATGGGTAACGCTCATGTAAAAAAGCTTAAAAATGTCCTTGACCATGATACAATTTTTATTATTTATTTTCATTTTCATTTTAGTGTATTAATGTTTTGTTTTATTTAATTTTTATTACGTTTTAAAATTTATTTTTATTTTTTTCCAAGGGGAGGCATAGTGGATATTAATTAAACGGCTTCATCTAGAGTTATTTTTCTCTTTCAGATCAGCTGCCGTCATGAATCTTGTTGAGCAAGTTAGTTAAAGTAAGTTAAGTTGTTGACATGTTCATAACCTGTCTTCCTGAATAATACATCTGGTTTAGTGACACTGATATTTGAAGGAAGCTATTGTCCCTTGAGTGCTGAGATCGGGTGCTGCCACAATAAAAGCAAAATGCATGTAAAATATGTGCAACAGGCTGAGCACTTTGTATTGGGCAAGTTTTCACATTTTCATTCTTGCACAGAATAGTTTTCCATGATCGAACAAATTCCCAATTGGATAAAGTCAAGCATCGCTCTACTTTTCTTTCTTTTTTTTT
>NW_015505818.1:168193-169067 GCF_001515645.1 Sinocyclocheilus grahami
GACAAGTAAAGCCATTTTAGAGTATTTTATGGTATATAGACCAAGGCTTGTACACAAGACTCAACGCAAGTTCATATGGAGGTTTTGGCAGAGGCGTAGTAACCATTATAACTAGACAATTTTGCCACCCTCATTTCTGTGCAGATAATCAAAACCCATATCTTTAATGTGTCTCCACACTTGTCAAATCATTCCTACGCTCCTGGTTTTGGGTGGTGGAGGCATGCTGGGAGAATTATTGAAACATTGAAGCTGTTCTTTAGACACACATTCAGTGGAAAGAAATGAGCATATTCCTCCTGAACTCGGTTTCTAAAAAGCATGAAATAAATCAGTATTTCATAGTCAAAAGATCTTTTTGACTGGTGCTTCATTTTCCGAGTTGAAGTTAGTGTCATGAATAGGGATAAGTCAAGTTCCATCTTTCAGTCCTCAGAGGATATGAAGTGTTTGCCTTGGGATTGTTGCTGTTTGCATGAGAAGTGAATGTAGGTTGAAAATGAAATGATGCGAGGCTCAAAGAGTGCAAGATTTTCATATATTCATATTTGAGAGCAATCCAGAGATAAACAATCCCAGGCAATAAGATCTAGGTGTATAATATAGTGTATTTATTATAATATCAAGATGAGAATTATGACTGTGAGCTGGAGCTTCTGTCACGCTGAGAGCGTCAACTGTGCCGCTGGCTGCGTCCCATATCACTAAGGTGCCAGATATGCAGTTTTTGGTGTCCCAACTATTCACTAAAAATGTAAACCGCCGTTAGGCTGTCTTTCTGGTGTGATTTGTGGTTCTCAATAAGGAAAAGGGGTGTGCCCGAAGCTTGAAACAAATAACGTGTTCTATGGAGCCACTAAAAGGTTAGCCGCTT
>NW_015505818.1:169077-172808 GCF_001515645.1 Sinocyclocheilus grahami
TCCAATTGTCAGTATGAATGTAGTACTTTCCTATGTTACTTTAGTATTATTTATATACTAATATAGTTTTCGATTTTCATTTTTATTTTAGTTTAATATTTTTAGTAAATTTGTTATGTGCTTTTGTCATTTTTATTATAATTTGTATAATAATAAACAAAAAATAATACAATAGAATGAAAATAAATACAAATACTAAATTTGACTATGATCAACTTATTTTAGTTAGCTGCCAAGGCAACATTTCTAATGTTAATTTTTTTCATCTAATATTTAAATTTTATTTTAGATCATGAGCACCAATGACAAACATCTAATCTGGTCAAATGTGTGGTAAGTACTGCCGCTCCATAGTATAGAGTCCTTGTGATCAGAATCTCGAAAGTGAAAGTAAAATGAGAGCGCGCAATTGAAAGCGGTTTCAATATCAGCTCCCTGATGCCCGCAATTTATATACAGTCGCCTATACTTACCCAACGATATAATAGCGAGAAAAAGTATTGACATACTTGTCCTCCCATCTCATAGGCTATTTACTCCCTTTAGGGTTGGAGGAATCACGATGTCAACTTAACATCGTGATGGCATCGTCTATTGGCCCAACCCTAAAATGAATAAGTAATTCCACAAAGTATTGTACATTTAGTTTTGATTCAATTCATTAATATAAAATGTGCATTCATCTCCTTTTTTCAATGGGATCCAATTGGAGTTGGAACTGTGTGTTTTATAATATTAAAAAATGTTTAGGTTTATGTTACATTTATAAATTGCTTTGGCACTCTTTGTACTCTTGGTACAAAAGGTGTCAAAGCAAAATTACAATACTTTTGTATAATATTAAGGACTGCCCATTGGCAACATATCTGTTTCAGACCTCTTCTAATGCCCTTCTGTACAATTCTTTCTCTGTAAGAGGTTTTCCATCGATGCCACAATAGAAGCAGAATAAGTCACTTTGCATCAACTTCTTTTTATTTCTCCTCACGTTGTGAACAAGTCAAACTGACACACATGATTGAGTCGTGGTGCTGTGAGCCGCTGTCAGTCTCTCGTGATCTCACGCTGACATTTCCTTTGAAGCGCGTGACGGCGGAGTATTGAGAACATTGTGACGGTGTTTGTCAGAATCATAATTTCTCTTTCATGTCTCCCAACTGGCAGCCACTCAGGACGAGCTTTAATAACAATACGAGGAGGACGTGACAAACTGACTGATTTGTCACAAAAGCACAGAGAAACAATATTTATTTATTCTTATATGAAGACAGACGTGTAAAATCCCAGCGTATGGAACTGAATCAAGGCCTTTCGGATTTGTTTTAACAAATTATATAGAAGTTGAGGGGAAATGGGTACGTTTTAGTCGTGGGGTTGTA
Organism: Sinocyclocheilus grahami; assembly: GCF_001515645.1. Taxonomy (NCBI): domain Eukaryota; kingdom Metazoa; phylum Chordata; class Actinopteri; order Cypriniformes; family Cyprinidae; genus Sinocyclocheilus; species Sinocyclocheilus grahami. The sequence goes on from NW_015505818.1 coordinate 170,457, forward strand.
AAGTGCCCTTAAATGTGTCCTGGAGGATTGTAACGTACAGTCATGACTGAAGCGGCCTTGTTCTGTCCTGTCGTATCCAGCTCTGGCTTTGTTTTCTTTCATCTGTGCACCATCACAAGCCTCTTTTTCATTGCTTCCTCTTTGTTTCTTCAATGCCGACAATGTCGGTATCTAAAAACACATTTCCTCAACCTGCCATCTTTAACACACATGCACAGCTGAAAGAAGTGTGAAGTGAACTTGTTTTTAAGATACCACGGTGAATAGTGTACAAATTTGAACTAATAGATGTCATCACACTCCCCCGTTATGCTCATCAGGGCTGCATTTGTTTGATCAAAAATACAGTAAAAAGATTTTTTAAAGATTCTTCGATTAATTAAACATAAAAGAACAGCATTTATTATATAAGTCTTTACTATGTCTTTTTAGCATTTTAAATTATCCTTGCTGAATAAAATAATTAATTTCTTTTTAAAAAGTACTGAATGGTAGTGTATATTGTTACAAAAGATTTCGACTTTTTATTCATCAAAGAATCCTGAAAAAACTATCACAGAGTCAGGGTTTTGCCCTGAAACTCTGTTTGTCTTGTGTTTGTTTCTTGTGTCTATGTTGTTTTGTGTCAGCACATGGCCTAGTTGATTTGTTTTTCTCAGCCATGTGCTTCTTTAGCCCTGGTTTCCTCATTACCACACCCTCTTGTTAGCCCTCGTTGAGTCCTTGTTAGTGTAATTGCTCTCACCTGTTCCTCGTGTGTTTTCCTCCCTATTTATTAAAAAAGGGAGGAAACAAAAAAAAGTGAGTGACGTGAGGCCAAGTATGGTGACCCATACTTGGAATTAGTGCTCTGCATTTACCCATCCAAAGTGCGCACACACACAGCAGTGAACACACACCCGGAGCAGTGGGCAGCCATTTATGCTGCGGCGCCCAGGAAGCAGTTGGGGGTTCAGTGCTCAAGGGCACCTCAGTCGTGGTATTGAAGGTGGGAGAGAGCGCTGTACATTCACTCCCCCACCTACAATCCCTTCCAGTATGAGACTTGAACCCACAACCTTTGGGTTATGAGTCCGACGCTCTAACCATTAGGCCACGACTTCCCCTATAGTGCCCCTTGCCCTGTTGTCTTTGCCAGTTCATGGTCATTTTCACCCCTTCTATCACTGTCTTTTTCTCTGTCTGTGGATGTGGCTGAGGGTGTGTTCTTGTCTTCCTGATTGGTCTTGCGCCCTTGTCTTGTCTAGTACTTTGTAGTTCCATGTTCTTGTCTTGCTCCTTGTTTTTGCGTTTTGTCTGTTTTTGCCTCTTCTCACTTTTTATTATTTATCCAGTTCTTCTAGTCCTGATCTTTTGTTTTGCATTTGTTTGATATTCTTTAAGTTAGTTGTGTTGGTTAGATTTGGTAATTATTTCTTATTTAGTTACTTTACTTTTTGTTTTATTTATCCCCCCTGCCTGTTTTGGAGTAATTATGTTACTGTGGAGCTTTATCCTGTCTTGTTTCTTTGTGTAAGAGTTCCCGTCCTGACCTGTGCCTGTGAGTCCTGCCACTGGTTCTCCCTGCCTGGTACTTGGTCCGCTTTTTAGAGTTAGCGTTCAACAAGTATCTGAGTTCAGCTCTATGGTACCTTTTTTGGCCCTCTCTCTGTCTGGTCTTGCCGCTCCTTCTGCTGCTATTGTAATCTGCCAGTTGCTGTACGAGACTGTTCCAGTGGTCTTCCCGAGCTGTTTCTTTGTTTATTGTGTTCCTGATGTTGTATCACCTGTGCACCTCACTACCCTCTTATATCAGTCTGTTTTGTCAATAAATCCTCATCACTCAATCTGCTAATGGGTCCTCCTTCTAGATCCCTAACACACAGGTTTCAACCATTAATAATAAATCAGCATATTAGAATGATGTATGTGACACTGAAGACTGGAGAAATTATGCTGAAAGTTCAGCTTTGGTCACAGCAATGATTTGCATTTTATAATATATTACAATAGAAAACGCTTATTAATTTGTTATTTTTTTATGTTTCACAGTATTACTGGTTTTACTGTATTTTTGATCAAATAAATACAGCAAAATCTTACTGATCCCAAACTATAAATAACGGTAGTATATGTGCTTCTGAAGTGGAGAAAAAACTCATTTTGAGAAAATGACCTTTAAAGATGTGTGTGTAATTGATATAGACGAAAAATACATAATGTAATAAAATAAACACTTAAATGTGTACTTTAGATGTTTTCTTTCCAAAAGTCTGAATGCAGATATGTAATGGAGGCAAAATAGCACAATAATCTAATGAGAAAATAGAGGTTTTGCCTGTAATGACTTGCCTTAAATGTTTATTATATATA
>NW_015505818.1:173004-196073 GCF_001515645.1 Sinocyclocheilus grahami
GGGGTTTGTAAAAGATCCCTGCCCACTGTATATATATATATATATATATATATATATATATATATATATATATATTAAATTTGCCTGGGCTGATTGTCTCTGGAGGGATATTTAAAGTGTTTTCCAGGTTCATTGGAGTGTAGTAATTACACTCTGCATCAAGAGGCTTTTTCAATCCTTCGGCACTCAGCATCAAATAGAGTAGCATGACCTTTCACTTATGTGCGCTAAAGCATAAATAATCATCCCCTTTAACTAGGAGACATCTGGCTCTGTATTGTAACTGAGGAGATTTGTTTATTTCAAACAAAATACTGTAAATAACAATCTGACACAGGATAACAGACGATGTTGCATAGCATTGCAATGTTAAAGTACACACCAAAAAAAAAAAAAAAAAGTACGATTTGAAAATGATTTGAAAGTAAAACACTACTGTGGTGGTACTGTTACCGAATGCCATTGCCATTGTTGTGGAACAGAGCATTTTATAATAATGGAAACAGTATTATTTGCACTGCTGTAGTTCCATTTGTTTGCAGTTAAGTGTCATATGTTGAGATAGATGGATGGATAGACAGACAGACACTGACTGACAGACAGACTGACAGACAGACAGATAGATAAACAGACAGACAGGCACTGACTGACAGACAGACAGACAGACAGTGCATTTGCATTTGCTGATTTTAGTTAAAATGACATGTACCTTGAAACACTGTTCTTGTTGCTATGGCGATAGGATGGGAGCCATATTATTTTCCATTTCAGCTAACTATCTAATTAGCTGTTGAGTGCTGTTGGTACAAGTTAGCTGTTGAAATTTAAAAAAACCACCAAAAAAAAAAAAAAAAAGTACGATTTGAAAATGATTTGAAAGTAAAACACTACTGTGGTGGTACTGTTACCGAATGCCATTGCCATTGTTGTGGAACAGAGCATTTTATAATAATGGAAACAGTATTATTTGCACTGCTGTAGTTCCATTTGTTTGCAGTTAAGTGTCATATGTTGAGATAGATGGATGGATGGATGGATGGATAGACAGACAGACAGACAGACAGACAGACACTGACTGACAGACAGACTGACAGACAGACAGATAGATAAACAGACAGACAGGCACTGACTGACAGACAGACAGACAGACAGACAGTGCATTTGCATTTGCTGATTTTAGTTAAAATGACATGTACCTTGAAACACTGTTCTTGTTGCTATGGCGATAGGATGGGAGCCATATTATTTTCCATTTCAGCTAACTATCTAATTAGCTGTTGAGTGCTGTTGGTACAAGTTAGCTGCATGAAAACAGCAATCTTCCCTATGAAAATACTTTATCCCAATTTTGGAGGGCTGATGATTTAGAAGACGGCAACATTTACTGTTTGAACAGGTTAGAGCAATTTGGAGAAGCTTAAAATCAACATTAAATATTTATTTGCATTTACATTTAATTATTTAGAAGACTCTTCTATCCAAATGATTTTACAAATGAGTCTGCATTCTGCATTATTGAACTAAATAAAGGTTATGTGTTACTCGCCCGGTAATAAAATTCGCAATGGTTGTGATGTAATTGTATAAAGGCTATAATCTGATGTGCTACATGTCTGCTGTAACAGTACTGTGTTATCAGTGTCGATTCACTGTAAATGCTAGCTGCATTTGAGTCGCTTTAATTTGCATTTGGGAACGCAACATTCTGTTGTTGTTTACAAAGAGAAGTTTCATTGTCACATGATCCTTCAGAAATCATTCTAATATGCTGATTTGCTGCTCAAGAAACACTTACTATTTATTATTATCAATGTTAAAAGCAGTTTTTGCTGCTAAACTTTTTTGTGGAAACAATGATACCACTCAAACGTTTGTGGGGTTTTTTATATTATCAATTTTTTTAGATAATATGTGCCGGGGGCGTGGTTCGATTTTGTCTCTAGCTGATCACATGCCTGAGCTTTTCACTTCACAAGACATTCATTGATGGACTGGAGGGGTGTGGATCACTTGTGGACACAATAATCTCACAATGTTTGGACTCTCATTTTGACGGCACCCATTCAAATGATGTAATGCTAAGTTTCCCCAAATCTGTTCCCATGAAGAAACAAACTCATCTACATCTTGGATGGCCTGAGGGTGAGTACATTTTCAGCAAATTTTAATTTTTGTGTGAACTCTTTTAACTAGATTTAGAAGAACAGCGTACAGTTACAAGATGGTTATTTTTGCAGCCAGGTTGACTGACCAGCAAGATTATGCAAAGTACCTTATCTAGTATCCAACAAAACAGGTCATTTAAACTGGTGACCAGTTGAAGCAGTTTTGGCTAGAACAATATTGCAAGCCATAAGAAAGGTCACCCATACCGCATACCTACTGACCAAAACATCAGTGCCACTTTTCATACAGAATGACCGGCATTATCTCAGCGTGAATCAAAAGTGAAGAAACAGTCCGGGGTGAAGTGGCTAATCAAACAAGTGGGGTTCCAAAGCCTCCAGCCCTCGGCAGCACACTAAGCGCGCTATTAAAAGAACTCAGTGAGTCAGAAGAGAGCCGCGGTGCTGAAGGGTGTTTGTGGACCAGCTCCGGTATTTATAGTCATCCATCAAGAAAAATCTGCAGGGGCCTCATCACTGTAGAGGATCGGCCACGAGCAGGCTATAGAAATGCCTGCCAATTCAGACCACTTCTCTAAAATATCACTTTTAAGTCTATAAAATTGAATGCTTTAATTGTTTGCACGTTTTTCTTTTTTTTTTTTGCAAGACTTGAGTTGTTGACAGATTTGTTTTAGTATCATTGATATACTTTTATTGTTTTTGTTAATATTTTTGAATTCAATTTCTTTTTTTTCTGTTTTCATTTTAGTTTTGGTTTAGTTTTTTATGTTTATATTGTTTCTTTTTAATTACGTTTTTAGTTTTAGTTTCTTTCGTTTTAGTTATTTTAGTACTTAAACTAAACGAAAATGAGAAATATTGCCTTGGCTACAAGCTGAAATAAAATATGTTTATAGATTTCAATGGTAAAATATATATTTTTTTATCAATAAAACTATTTAATTGTTTGCACTGTTTGCATTTGTTAGTGTTTGAAAAATGCAAATCTGCTGCTAGACAAAGCAAGCATATTTTGAAATTGAATTTTTGACTCAAAACATTTAATAATAGATTTGAATGATAAAATATATTTTTTAAATCTACAAAATTGAATGCTTTAATTGTTTGCAAAAAACCTGAGCTCAGAGGGATTTTAGAATCATTGATTCTTAGTTTTGTTAATATTTTGAACTAGATCATTTTAGAGTTTTAGTCATTTTGTTTGGTTTTTGTGATTTTTATTAGTTTTTTTTAAAGTCCATATAGTTTTCAGTTTTAGTATATTTAGTTAGCTAGCTAAAATAAAATAATTTATTCTGCGTACAGTAAGTGTTCTGTCTGTAATAAAGCTGCTGGTGGTAAATCACGATACAGAACATTCGTCTCGTTCCCCTCAGGGAACCATGGTTACATAAGTAACCCGAGACGTTCTGTCTGTAATAAAGCTGCTGGTGGTAAATCACGATACAGAACATTAAGTGTAAACTATGTTTTTGCTGAATGAAATGTGAGTGGGTGTTCGGTGCAAAATGTGGAAACGTCAAACACCATTAATTAGCCTATATACTTATTAAGTGTTCCTTGTTTCTACAGAAGTAAGAACATGTCTACACCAGACGCGAGTGACGTTACGCAATTCGTGCCTACGGTGTAATGTACAGCAAGTAAACAGGTAAAAGGTGGACCAAAAATATGAAAGGTTCACAAGCAGCTCAAGAAGGTCACATATGTGGGTGTTTCTTAAACTATGTACTTTTAAAGCACACTTTAACATTCTTACTACTACTAATATTTGTCTTTTACCAGTGTCCAACTGTGGACATACAGTATGTGCATCACAGAAACATTTTGTAATCAACCATCTGGAACAAATGGCATTTTACATCTCAAAGCAGCATTTATTTTGTGGATATTATTATTATTATTATTATTATTAAAAATCCATTAAAGTGTTTGTTGAAGAAAAACCAATGCAAAGTGCAAAACAACTGAAGCTTCAGTGGCCAACTAAGCTGACAAAGCTTTGGAATATGATATTGTTTAGCCATGTTATTTGGCAAGAAATAGCTTCAGCTTTATTAATAATCACTTTGTGAACAATTTCAGGCCATTTTCCATCGAGTCTCTCTTTGCAGCTGTTTGAATTTGGCTTCATCCGCTTTCTGGAGCTGCCAGCCGAGCCAGAGTTTGACTTGCACCCACATACTGAAAAGAAAAACATGTACATTATACGCCACAGTATAAATAACAGCATGAATATTTATAAATAATAATACCAGTGCTAAAATACAAATTACAAATACAAAATTGCAGCTTGATACAGTATTAATCATTTGCACAAGGTCAGTCAGTAGTACTATTTGTTAGTAGCTGAACAGTGGAGTAAACTTTTCTTATTCTGTTGGCAGGAAACAATATTTTTATCCTGAGGCTGAAAGTCAGAGGTCATCTGAACCCTGTGGTGTGTGGGTGAGGTCAAATTATTTTTATTCGTGCCGCTTTGGTGTTCATACTTGATTTTTTTTTATTTATTTTTTTTACATGCATCTTTGATTTTAGAGTGTATCATTCAGTCAGAGAAGCTGCTGTGACTTCACTGAGTTTGTAGTTGGGAAATTATGCAAAACCAGCTGAGAGTGCATAACACTGATTTGTTTCATGATTTGCAAGATATGTCAGTTTTTCTCAGTCAATTGACGTTGTCACGATCTTGACAAACAATGCAATTATACGAATGTTAACATTAAAACTTGCTGTTAATTTTCTCACCCTCAGGCCATCCACGATGTAGGTGACGTTTTTCTTCAGTAGAACAGTAAAGAAGATTTTTAGCTGAAACCGTGGTCCTTGGTGATTCATAAAATGCAAGTCAGCGGCTGCCTGTTAATAAGAATTAAAAAAAGCATATCAAGGAAAAATTCATCCCTGTGGCTCCTGACGATATATTGAGGTCTTATGAAGTGAAACGATCGGTCTGTGCAAGAAACTGAACATTAATTATAACAATATTACCTGTAATCCTGAGCCTCATGCAACGGGGAAATATGATTCATTTCCACTAACTGGTTCTTTTGGACAGTTTGTTTCAATGAACTGGTTCAATTCACTAGTTCATTTACGTAATCACACAATAACGTAACGTATACAAATTTATATTATTACAGCACCCAATAATGATGTGAAATGTGGATATTTTACAATGCTTAAAACATATAAAGTGAATAAACTAGCTCAGAAACCATAAAAAAGTGCTCGGTTCACGCATGCACATATCAGCGGCTCATCGGTCGGAACTGTTTCCTCAGTTCAGTGGCTTTTGGAGGAACTGGTGCACTGAATGGGGTGGCAAAAATCAGTATCATAGGATCATATACGCCAGTATTTTGGCTCGTTTTTAGTCAAAGTGACTGTCAGGCACACCCAAAATTGAGTTTTGATTGAGTAACTTGTAGATCTGTGATGCTCGAGCCGCAAAATGTTTCAGATGGTTCAGTTCGATCTGGTTAACTGGTTCAACTAAAAAAAAACGGTAATTACAGGTAATGTTGTAAATAATGTTCAGTTTCAAATCAATTGACACAGATCAATCATTTCGCCTCATAAGACCTCAATATATTGTCAGGAACCATGGGTATTTTGTGCTCCTTCATATGCTTTTTTTTAATTCTCAAAAATCGGCAGCCACTGACTTGCACTTTATGAATCACCAAGGGCCACGGTTTCAGCTAAAAAAAAATCTTCTTTACTGTTCTACTGAAGAAATAAAGTCACTTACATCTTGGATGGCCTGAGGGTGTTAACAGCAATTTTTAATTTTTGGGTGAACTATCCCTTTAAAACATTGGCTCAGCCTCTATTTGTCCCTTTTGAAACAATCCTATACAACCTTAGTTTAATCATTTACTCTTCAGGTGGCACCGCTGCTCATTTAGTATATTTAAAGACTAGCAAAAATACAACAGTTCTTATGAAGTCTGAAACAACCATTTCAAATTAAGCATGAGAGAACAGGCTGTCCTCCAAACAAACAGTCCTGTTAATGAAGTGTTTACGTATGTACTGTACTTAAGAGCATCCGAATCTTCTGTTCTAGGCAATGCCAGCAGACACTGCATGTAAAAAATAACCAGCAAAGTAACAAATGTCTCGTACAGACAAATATGGCTCTTATGATGTTTGTTGGGTTCGTTGGGTATGTTAGTGAGCTAGAAAAGAGGCTAATGAGAGTGCGTTTACCTGTGGCTTCCAGCCTAATGAGTCGAGATGTGCTGCCAAGAGCGAAATGTGAACATTAGGATGCAGGCTGGTCAGGGTGATCTTTCCAGCTCTATGTAAATAGCCGAAGCATTAACATTTCATTAGAATACTAGTGGTGCGGTCAATAGTAATGAATCGTTTTTGTTAACTCATACCTTTTTTTAAATGTTGCATGTTAATGTTGTGTGTTTCACACTCAAAGAAACGTCATTCTGGTGCTATTTGCAACTCAATTCAGAGGAATTCTTGGGTAAAGCGTGAAGGTTTGTTCACCCAAAATGACAATTCAGTCATCATTTGAAAAATGTTGACACTGAAGAGATGTTTTCTTGGGAGAAATAAAAAAAATAAATGAGTAAATTGTAAATTTGAGACATTGTTGATATCTCCTATATGATTACTTCTCATATTTGGTCTTTTTCTTATGAGGAAAACTCTCCAAAGTCTACATTTTCTCTGCATTTAATCTCATAACTGTCTACAAAATGGTTCTAAACAGTACCAAAAAAAGGTTCTTTGGCTTGTAACAATAGCAGAACCCTTTTTAGTGCTAAATATAACTTTTTTTATAGGGTTCCATATAGAACCATGCTTTGAAAATGCTATATACGACCTTATTGGTGTTATAAATAACATTTTTAATGATATTTTTTCATGAATATTAGTATGTTAATAACATTGATATTATTTGTATATATTATTTATTATTGTTTTTTTACCCCTCTATCTGCCAGGTTTTATAGTATCTTGAAGGGTTTTACATAAAGTCAACAACAATAACAACATGTCAATTAGGTACTTTTTTTAATGACGTGAAATTGTAGCAAAAATGACTGTTCTAACAACAGTTAATAGCAGAATACATTAATGAATGACAAAGGACACTGAACATAAATAAATGCTTAAAGACATAAAACAAAATAGAACATAAAATAGTGTATTGAAGACCTTCTACACTCAAAAAAATAAATTGTTGAATGAGCGTGATTTAATCGTAGCACCCATTATGCATCTAATCAAATCAAGTAAACTTGGACTGCTTTGAATATGTTATATGAACACAATATACATTTGTAGATTAAACATGATTTTGATATGTCAATGTAACTTCTTTGCAACTAATTGAATCAAAATGTTTGTATTGTGTTAGTCTTATCAAATTTATTCTTATTCACTCAATGTCGGTAAAGCACTTCAATTCAACAACATTCTGCCTTGTTACATCAACTAGTTAATGTCTTGTTCATGTATGGTTTTGGTAGTTTAATGAATATCTATCTTGTTGTTTCAATTAGATTTGTTTTAGATGACAGCACTAAGCAGCAAGACATTACCAAAAGTTCAGTACTCTACAAAAAAAAACAAAGGAAAAAATGCAAACAATTTAAATGTTTTATTTTTTTTCATTAGGCTTTAACATGCACCAATTAAATTTAAACTGCTTTTTTCACTTTAAGTCTCCTATCCATTTGAGTGTTTGTTACACAATGTATAAGAAACATTTAGCCAACAAAATCTTGGCTCTTGAGAAAACCGCAGTGACTCACCAGAGAGAGTTGTTGATATGAAGCGCCTCAGTCTCATTGAATCAACAAGTGCTGATCTAATTCATTTGATTATTTCTTAATTTAGTTACAAATAACAAGAATGAATCATTTAACAGAAGTAAATGCTTGTAGGAAGAGAGAGAGAGAGAGAGAGAGAACAATCGGGGAAAAAAACAAATACGTCCTTGGACGTAACATGAAACAACCCAGCATTTTTTAGAGTGTATCCTTAACTGAATAGAGCTGGTCACACTTACATGCTCTCTTAAACTAAAAAGAGAAAAGACATAGGAAACCAATTAGCATTTGAAAGTTATAATTTATAGACATTTTAAGAAAGAAATGATTTACCTGTTGAGAGTGTGTTGACAGTCTGTGTATTTGGATGGCTGAGCTCCAGAAAATCAGTAATGAGGAATCTTAGAGTGTAGCCTCGGTTAGGTTTTTACAGTAAAACAACAACAACAATAACAACAGTTGCATGTTGTGTGAATTGTTTTTATTGACATGCAAAATTATCAGTGCTCTTAACAACAGTTATTAGCTGAATACATTAATGATTGACAATTGACATTGAACATGAATAAATACATATAGAAGTAAAACACAAACTAAGTACAAAAAATAGATGTGATGAAGACCAAGTTTCAGTGAAACAATCACAATCCAATCAATATGATGCTTTAAAGTCCATCATTTTGGTGTGATTAAGTAGCGATTTTTCTCTGCAGATGATGAGGTTGTAGGATGTGATGCATCTGAAATACACAATTAAGTTTAGAGTTACAGTGTGTCCATGTGTTTGTGTAAAAACAATTATGTTTATGAAGGCCAAAAGCAAAAATGGACAGTTTGCGAACCCTTCACAATCTTAAAAGAAAAAAGTGATACAAAGTCATGGGATAGTTTTAATATTTATTGTGACTGGGTATGTTTATACATAAACCCAAATAATAATTAAAAAAATCTTACAATATGAAGCCAGTTACATTTTTAAAGTTAAATTTGTATTTACATTTTAAGAATGAAATCATTTACCTGTTGAGAGTGTGTTGAGAGTGTGTTGAGAGTGTGTTGGCAGTCTGTAGTTGGATCACTGAGCTCCAGAAAATCAGTAATGAAGGGCTTTGTCAGTTACAGATTTGAAAAACAAAAGGGCAGGAATAAAGAACCCTAAACTCTAACACAAAGAACCATTTCAGCATGAAAGGGTTCTTCAGAATGCTATGGTTCTAAATAAAACCATTACTACATGTAAAGGACCTTTAAAGAACCGTCTTTTTTTAGAGTGTAGGAGAAATAGTTGAGCTTTTAAAAAGATTTATTTGGATATTTCTCTTTTCTGTTGGAGACCACCTCTAGTTTTGAGATGAGAAATGGACGCTGTCATTGATGAACAATGGTGGACCATGAGATGCTCTTTCTCTCCATGATTTTCTGCTCTATTGTCAATAAGGGCACCAAACAGATGGAGGACGATCCGTTTTCCAATTTCCTTTCAGATATTGGCACCCATCCCCTCCAGGAGTTCATTTTATGGAGTCATCGCCATGGATTTTACTGTCTTGATAAATATTTTCATTTATAGACTGAGATGAGATGTTGAAAAATGAGTGAATTAATAAGCAAGTGAGTGATGAACACAAACAAGTCACTAATTAAACTGAATTGTTCTTGGTGCTCATGCTGATTTCATTGCAGTTTACTGCCCCGCACGAAATGAGGACTTGGAAATGGATTCTGTTCTGCTCAGGAACGTAAATTGAGGCCATGTACATATATGGGTCTGGAAAATGTGGTAATGAATCCCCTAAATTATTGATCCATGTGTGTGCAGAATAAAGGAGTCACTACTGAAATGGACTGGTTAATAACCACTACAACGTTTTGCTGTTTCATGGCTGTAAACAAGAAACATGGATGACAAAGGTTCACTTTATAAAGGAGGTACAGACTTCTTAATGCTTTTAAAACTAGATGCTTTTTATACTAGAAAATGTTTATTCTAGATAATAGTTTGTCTAACAGTTTTCATCAGAGATTGACTTGATTGACACTGAGACTGTTTTTTTATTACCATTACGGTTTAACTTAATTGCTTTGGTGTCTGTAAATGAATATGCATAGTCATTACACTACAAGAAATAATACCTTATTTTATTATTATTATGCGGTTATTTTCTTTCAAAAAAATTGTTTTAAATGTCATTGTCACGATACGCTGCTGGAAGGAACGATGGAGACGTGGATAACATAAACTGTATTTAATAAGAGAGTCACAGAGGTAAATTCACAACAGGAACAGGTAAACACACATAATCCAACAAAAGTAGACCCGACAAAGAAGGAACGCACATACTGGAACTAAATACATGACTTAACGAGGCAACTGGGAGGAACACAGGTGAACAGAATGACTAATTAAGAGACAACGAGGACAGGAACGACCAAATAAGGGCACATGAGGGAGAAACTGGGTCACAGGGAGCACATGGGGAGCAAAACACAAAGACCGTCCAATCCTGGCATTTCGCCCCCCTCCTGGAAGGCGCGTCCTCGCGTCGTAGAATCAACAGAGGAAGGGATGGGTGGGAACTGGGAGGAGGCTCAGGAAAAGGACGGACACCCAGGAGGGGGCCGGCAGACAAAGTCCAGGGAGGTGGCGGAGGGAGGAGCCAAGGAGGAAACAGGAGGAGCCAGGGCGGATCAGATGGAGGAAGGAGCCAGGGAGATGACAGGAGGGACTTGGAGCATGCGGCGCCAGGTGGGACCCAGGCCACAGCCATAATATCGACCCACGGTGGAGCCGACGGAGGGAGGAGCCAAGGAGGAGGAAGGGCTGACGACTTCAAGGGGCCAACCGACTGCGGGCCTCCGGGCTTAACTGGGGAACAGGAGGCCTCTCTGGGCTGGATGTGGAAACAGGAATGGGAGGGACAGAGGTCACCAATGGAGGAGGGAGGAAAGGGGGCAGGTCGGTATACAAATCAATTAAGTCTCTTTCCACTTTTCCTTTACCCAGATCCTTAGACAGCTCACCCTCAGCCACGGTGCAGGAGGCGGAGCTCCTCTTCACGCTCTCACTGTCCATGACGCTCTCCCCCCTGGCGAGCTCTGTAGCCGGCTCTCGCACCTGGTCTGACGTCACAGGCTCGGGGGCAATCCTCAGCACTGTTGCTCTCTCTGGCGATGGCTCGTTGGTCGAGGCGGGATCTGGCTCTCCATCAGTGGTGTGCTCGGGCTTAAGCTCTGCACAGCGGGGTGATGGTGTGCTGGGCTCTGGGTCTGGCTGTGTTCTGGATCAGGGGTAGACGCTCTCCAGACACCCGGATGATAGCCTCCCTCCAGCACAGTCCGGTGGTGTCAGGGAGGTTGACGGGGTTGTAGTTATTGGCCCCGATCCAGAACAGGGAGTTCAGCGCAGTGTCGTCGAACACCGTTAAAACGGCGAGCTCCACAGCATACTCCAAGAGGGAATGGTCCTTGCGGACAAGGGAGGTAAACTTGACAGTGAGGGAATCAATGGGGAAGAAAACACTACAGAAACAAAAAACACTGAATGGAAAACAGAAAACAAATGGAGGGGATACGCGTAGTTAAACTGTTTTGGGTCGGGTCTTCTGTCACGATACGCTGCTGGAAGGAATGATAGAGATGTGGATAACATAAACGGTATTTAACCAACAGGAACAGGGGTAAACACACGTAATCCAACAAGTAGACCCAACAAAGAAGAAACGCACAGACTAGAACTAAATACATGACTTAACGAGGCAATTGGGAGGAACACAGGTGAACAGAATGACTAATTAAGAGACAACGAGGACAGGAACAGGAACAACCAAATAAGGGCACATGAGGGAGAAACTGGGTCACGGGGATCACATGGGGAGCAAAACACAACAAAGACAGTCCAATCCTGACAGTCGTCTTACATGACAGATACTGTTGATGATGATGATTACTATTACTGATAATACTAACAACAACTACTATTTATTATTATTATTATTATTATTATTATTATTAAAGTTAGCCTGTGAATGTTGTTGGGTGCTGTTCTTTAGAGACCCAGCAAATGGTGCCATTTATTTATAAACCCAATATTAAAGGAACAACTGGTTTTTATTTAGTGAAGTAAGAACATCTGTAAAAAATTTGTCAAACCAATTAATCATGTTTTCTCTAGTTGTCTCAACAAAAACATGGTATTTTTGTCTCCATTTTTCAAAAACATTCTTCATTCATGAAACTGCCAGGTGTAGTGTGTACGTGATGCTGGGTTTGGTTCTCTGCTGCTAATTGAATTCAGAACAAGGAGAAGACTGTCAATTATGCTCAGTTTCAGGCAGCTGGACCAGTCACAGCATGTCTCGAAACAGAGGAACAGAACCATGAAACATCTGCACATCAGACAAGCTGTGCAGAAAGGAAGAGGGCAGGCAGATGGGGAGATCAGAGGAGGACTGAGAGAATGAAATGCAGATTGGAGGTAAAAGAGAAAGTATCGGGAATGCAGCTCTGTCAGCGCACAGACAATACTGGGCCTGTCCAAAGCTTTAATGTTTGTTAGTTTAGGTGCAATTAGGAAGGCCTAGTGATCCCTCATCAGCCCCTTGGCACAGGAAAGTGACTTCTTTCTAACTCAGAGAGCTTCCCCAACCAGTGGACTCAACAGCAGGTCAAATCAGCCATTACTAGAGTGTCACCATCGGCTCATATCAGACGCAGAACAGGTGATTAACATCAGAGCTCTAGAACTAACCTCACACACTTCCACATATTCACTGCTCATTCACCTCTGTACAATAATTGGAGAAAATGTCTATCACTAGTAGCTCTTTTCTTATTGTGCATGCTCACATTCCACAGCTGACCTAAATTAGTGAAATGACTGGAGAAAGTGGAGAGCTGTGGCCACCTGATGTGATCGGTTGAGCATGCTTATCTTGAGATTATATGATACTGACACTGATGCATTGTTGATTTGGGAATAATTACCATAAAATGAATGAAAACAGCTGGGCAAATTGATGCACTTTAGCATAGATGCACACTAAATGCAAGCGCATGAAAAAATTAAAAAATATTATTTAGTGGGGGGTTTTTTTTCAAAGATTAACACTGCTTTTTTTTGTACTTTTAATATAATACAAATCGCCTTTAAATTCTGTCAATTTTATCACGAAATACAAACAATAAATGTATTTTTCCGCTCTTTAATGTGGCGTAAGATCACTACATTCACCTCAGTTCAAGCGGCATGTGAATCAATCATCTTTTTCCTCTTTTCTACTAGTTACAGCACAAGATAAACATGAATGAATATCAGAAGACATGTTGAAAAAAATCAGAACAACTTAAGAAAATGAATGTCTTGTGTAATCAATCAATCAGTGTTTCGAAAATTGTCAATAAAATTAGAATGAATGTCAAAACATTTACCTCAGAAATGCCAACAATATAACTTTACCAACATTGTTTTATTATTTTCATAATTCAGTTAACTGCCAGTTTTTTTGTTTTGTTTTTTTGTTTTTGAGTTGGTGGAATTTTCACATTAACTTTATTCACACAATTTAACAACTTTAATCTCATAATTTTGACTTTATTCAAAAAATTTTGTGGCACTAAAATGCCGCCATATTTACTCTACTTAATGCAGCCCAAAACGCAGAAAGAAAGAAAGAAAAGCTGCTTAAACTAACTAGCCTTAAAAAGTTAATCATCTAATTGTTTTCTTCAAGACCAGTTGTAACTTTTTAAGGTCCATTACAAAAAGGGACTGGTCTAATTTGAATCTGGAAAGTAAGACTGATTACCCATAGACAGTAGTCTTAACAGAGTTTATGCAACTGGCCCATATTGTGACCAACTTGTAAGACTAGTCTAAGCAGTTTATGCAACTGGACACTGAACACCATAGCAACTGCATAGTTATGCCTTAGTAACCACACATAATGCATCCTGGTGGTTAGTTTTGCATGGGCAAGCACCACAATGTTTTTCATAAAATGTAAAAATCTAGATTAAAAAAATGAACTGAATAGAGTTATCAGGAAAACCACTTAAACTTGAAGGTGTGAGTGGGGTTTCTGAGTTTGCACCGCTGCCACTCTCTGGCACCACACGATTCTGATTAAAAAGTCCAGGGGTTTCACGTTCAGTGTGATCAGCATGAGAAACAGTCCTATTATCCGTGTAATTAAGGAGCGACACTCCCTCACACACCACAAGTGACTGCCCACTGAGCTGGAGAATAATGAAGATGATGATCTCCTAATTCACAGTTCTGGGAATTGCTCCTCTTGTCATCGAGGTGACAGCATGAGCACTAAAGACCACTTCAGCTTCCCAGAGCATTTATGCTGTTTTCTTGGTTTTCTGTTTTCTCATAAATGGAGAGGAGCCAAATACGCGGGAGCCCTTATGCAACCGTGTCATTTTAAGTTCAACGATACGAGATCAAATTAGACAGGCATACCCGCATAGGTTTATTTAGCACTTTTGCATTGCTTGTTGCATTTTTTATACAAAGTGATGGATGAGATGCAGCAAGCAAAACTTGCTGAGCTAAACTGATTGACGATACATTTCTATCACTTGATTCAGACATCATATTTTGCATTTACAACAGGTTTAGGGTGTTTTCAAATCACTATCCATAAATACAAACAATAGTAGGATAATAGTAATAGATAACGTGTGACTTGGAAAACAAGTATAAACCTTGTAAAGACTGACATGAAATAATATAGTCTGAAAAATCTGTTTTTGAAATGGAAGTTTATTGAACCATTAGTCAAATCTAAATAATAAAAAATATATATATATATATATATATATATATATATATATATATGCCTTTTGTTGAGTCATATTTGATGCAGGCTTTTATGGATCATAGTATGGAGAATGTGGAGCTCATAATTGAGGAAAAAAACTTTAGGAGGTGCAAACTGAGCAAAAATATGCAATTTGGTACAGTTGCAGATATTTCTTTCTTTATATGGCTTTATATAGCAAAACATAAAATGCATTGCAACACGGTTATGATTGAGAGATGAAGAAATAAACGTTCTTTAAAAACCTTATAGATCATATTTGATACATTTTAACATGATTTTTCTAAAAAACTTATAAACTTAGGTTTCTTCAGTCCAGTAAGTTTTCATCAACATGTTTTGACCATGTTGATAATTTAGAGGCCTTAGAAGTTTGTGCAAATGTGATACAGCAGGATTGATAGGGTTACATTTTGGTGAATGACTCATCATT
Organism: Sinocyclocheilus grahami; assembly: GCF_001515645.1. Taxonomy (NCBI): domain Eukaryota; kingdom Metazoa; phylum Chordata; class Actinopteri; order Cypriniformes; family Cyprinidae; genus Sinocyclocheilus; species Sinocyclocheilus grahami. The sequence goes on from NW_015505818.1 coordinate 188,195, forward strand.
CAAGCAGCATGTACTCCTCAAATCATGCGCTTGTTGATTGATTTGATTTTTGATGGTTCTAATTGGATCTTTATTTGTAAGTTAACCGAACAAAGTTTCTGTTCCTTTCTCTCTCCCCCGTGTTGGTCGGTCAGTGGTTGTATTTATCGTCATCTTGTAATGATAAAGACAGATGGGGTTTCTTTGAGACACTCCTCCCAAACACATTTGCTGTCATCAGTGTGGGAAAAAAATAGATCTTGTCGGCATTAAAGATGATGAATCGCGTTCACCCACACATATCGCATGTTTCACATGTTGGTGTTCTCAATCCTTTTTCTGTTTCTCTCACTTTCTTTCTCTCTTGTTCCATTCTGTTTATTGTCTTACTGTACAATTCTTCCATCTCGTATGGTACAAAATATTACCATGGTAACCACAGTATTTGCCAAAATGCCATAGTTATAACATTGTATGTAGAAAATTTGAAAATGATGTAGAAAATTACAAAAGTGATGGTTGCCTCAGCAAGCAATCAAACTTAGACTAGACACCCAAACAAACCTGAGGTTCACTTATTCAATTAAACCATCTGTTTGGAGTCATTTTGAAACGCAACCTCTCGGAAACAGGTGAAATAATCTGATACTTTCTTCTAAAAAGTACCATCCCAACCAGATTGCAAAACCCCATGTGCTCAAGAGATATTGTGGAGAGGTGATATTTTTCTAATGACAAATTAATGGAAATAAGCGAGCATGTGAAAACGTGAGCAATGGCCCGAAAAGACCTGCTCGATATTGTCAGACCTTCTCATACAGCCATTATAAAACGTATAATGTATACTTTTTCTCTCTTAAACTCACAGGTATCATAAAGAGCAAAAAGGCCTATCAGCTTTCATGAGATATTACAGCCAATAATTGGAAGTGAGCAACTTTTTATGTTTTTTTCAAAGGATAAAAATGATTTTCAAATTAGCATCACTTCTCGATCTCAGCTTCCTGTTAGTCATTTGAGCTGGGACATAAATGAATGTGTGAGAAATCAAAACCTTCATGCAACTTGTGCACTAGAGAGATACTGAGAGAATTCATTACTGCACTGATGAGCAATATAAAGCTAGAATATAGGATGTGGTTTGTCCAAGATATGTCAAATAAAAAAGGACAATTAGGAGTCATAAAACTCGCCAAGCAGCTCCATGCTGAATACTAAATATTTGCTTATATGTGTGTGGGTTTACTTAGCTTACCTTTGCAATATATTAAACATGTTCTAATTGATCTATATGATCCTCTGCAGTGAATGGGAAGAAGAAATCTGTAATGTTTTTCGTCAAAGTTTTAGAATTGTGTTAAATCAGTCCCAGAAGTATACAAAAGTTGCATTTACAATATGCTATAACATTTTTATTACAGTGTGTGGAGAGCATGCGCAGGACAGTCCATCCTTGTTCAGAGGGCAGGGTTAGTGTCTAGTCATTAGAATTAGTCTTATACGAAAACAACAGAAGTCAATGCTATGTCTTCTTTCAGATAGCGAGGTAGATGTGTGCATGCTTTAATTGCTCAGACAGGTGTGAAACAGACACCAGCTGTGATGTGGAAGTGAAACAGAGAGAGGTGCCGGGGTGCAGAAACACGCAGTGCAATAACAGCAGTCAGACCCACTGAGACAATAACTCAGCATCCACACGCTTCCCCTCAATGAAATTAATGTTTTCTTAAGGCTAATTGTAGCTTCTAGCCATTGAGTTTAGTGTTACTTTTGAAATCACATCCCCTGTCGCCGAATGTGTGGTTCACAGTGTTATTTGCTAAAGAAATCACACAGTATAACAAGACACATACTGAGAATAAGAAACGGTTTTATAATATCTGTGATGCAAGTAATTAAGAAAGATAAAATTACAGTTCTATCACAGATCCATTTATTTTCATACTGTAAATATCTTTGTCAGTCTTTTTGCTACCATAACATTTACCATGGAAACCATAGTTTCTGCAAAGCATTACTATAGTTCCATACTGACTGGTTTGCTGGTCTTAGCTGGTTTAAGGTGGTTTAGCTAGTGTCAAAACCTCTCTAAATCATCAAACTAGACCAGTCTGAGCTGGTCAGCTAAAACTTAAAAAAACACCTAAAGCTGGTTTAAGATGGTTTTAATACTGTGAAAATAGTATTTTATGATGGGATCTCTTTCATTCACTTTGTTTAACCTCTATTCTAGCTAACACCAAGTTTTAAAAAGTGACTATTTTAAGTCAAATAAATATTTAATTTGTTATGTAAAATGAAAAAGAAATGCATTGTGTAGAAATGCAGTGATCAATGTCACCTAGGCTACTGTAAATGCATTGATCATTGAAGGCTTTTCAATGCTGGTCTCCATCTACATGCCTTAAATTCTCCATGCATTGCGTTATTGTAAAGCGCGTGAGTCACAGTGCAGCTTTAAATGCAGCTTTGTACATTCAGATGCGTCATTAAACTTGTGCATGTACTAATGATGAAAGCATCTCGGTGCAGAAAGCTAATCCCTTGCTTTTAAGACCCCTCTCTGAGTTCAGATGTGTTGTTACCATGTATTCTTTTGGATTTATTGCTGTCGCACCAGTGCAGTATGTGAGCGCTAAGAGACTGTCCTCAGTGGGGGGCTCGTCTCTCCAGTTCATACCCGCTCTAATTGGCCACTTTTTGCATGTAATATTTCTCAGCACTAATAATGAAAATAGCTCATAGATGCCTCACATAAACCAGTCTGAGTCTGATCAGTAGCAACAAGCAAAGAAAAAAATAATTTACCTGGAAACTATGTATAGATAAACAAGAAAAGGGATATTTAATAAAGGGAGTGTTTTTGTTTATTTTATTCAATTGCAATGCAATTGAGGTTTCATTTAAGATTTTTTTTCCTAAAATGCCTTTGGAGGAACAGAAACAAATGAGGCAGCAAAAAATATTAAATTATTTGATGAGAAATAATTGAGTTCATATTGAGATCTCTGAATCTTTGCATCTTGGTGCGTGTGAGCTCAGTTTGTGACACTGTTGAGAGACTTTGAAACACTGTCAGGAGAAACATCTGAGAAGCAGGTGATGTAAGCAAGAGGCTCTTCTTTTAATCTCATGCTGTCTGGGAGAAACATCTGAGATATTAAAGAGATTTCAGTGCTTTCATGTGTTTCGCCAACCATCTTCATTAGTTTTATCAGTTTGGCTTTTCTCCCTTAAACCTTTTTTCTGATGTAATAATAGTAGTCAGGAGCATTTCTAAGTATTTTCTTGCCTTTTTCTATAATTCTCAAGCGATTTGTATGATCTGTTAATTAAAACTTGCAGTGGATGAGGAAACATTTCCTAGAAGTACACTCTGACGTACATATAACTAATGTTAACCTGTATCATTCTGATTTCCTTGTCTATGACACTGATGAGCTGTTTTATGATGTCATGTAGACATTTTTGCAAATGTTGAGTGGTGCTTGGCGCTGGTTTCATCACATTCACATAATGTCAAGAAGAACACCGTAGTCATTTAACAGGTCAATAGATTATAATATGAATTAAAAATTGTATTTCCTCTCAAGATTTATCTTTGGAAATCCAATTTTCCCCCTTGGTGGCAGCGATTTAAATGTGAAGTGTGTAACTTCTTGGCCATGAATGGCACCAAATGGAATTGAAAAAAATAATTGCTGTGTTCCAATTCACAGGGTTCCTACACAGTGTTGAGTGCAACAAGATCATACACAGCCAAAACTTAAAGGGTTAGTTCACCCAAAAATGAAAATTAGCTTGTGTTTTACTTACCCTCGAAGCATCCTATGCCTCTGGGTCCCTTTTGTTGTACGTTTGAACTTGGACTGCTCCAGTAAAACTTTTGTTCAATTATCTAAGTCTCTCTGTTATGCCTCTGCCCTTGGATCCCTCTGTTGACTGTCATCCACTATAGCACATTGGTAGAGGAGACAGCTTGGTTGCCTAGCAGACCCGAGTTCGAATCTCACCTCAGACACCCATCACAGGGGGTGAGTAAAACTCAAGCTAATTTTCATTTTTGGGTGAACTAACCCTTTAAGGTGAACAGAAAACACTTAAAGGTGTTTTAGTATGATTATACTCATGGCCGTACCCAGGCGTTGAAAATTAGTGAGGTCCGGTGATGATGGGGGTTGGTGTCAAAGAATTGTGTTATAATAACCCCTATACAAAGCTTCCCTTTTGTTGTACGTTTGAACTTGGACTGCTCCAGTAAAACTTTTGTTCAATTATCTAAGTCTCTCTGTTATGCCTCTGCCCTTGGATCCCTCTGTTGACTGTCATCCACTATAGCACATTGGTAGAGGAGACAGCTTGGTTGCCTAGCAGACCCGAGTTCGAATCTCACCTCAGACACCCATCACAGGGGGTGAGTAAAACTCAAGCTAATTTTCATTTTTGGGTGAACTAACCCTTTAAGGTGAGCAGAAAACACTTAAAGGTGTTTTTAGTATGACTATACTCATGGCCGTACCCAGGCGTTGAAAATTAGTGAGGTCCGGTGATGATGGGGGTTGGTGTCAAAGAATTGTGTTATAATAACCCCTATACAAATACAGACATGTAGATGTTTTCTCTGTTTTGGAGGGATGATTATTTTTAAATCATGCCCTATTTATTGCATCAAAATTTGTTAACTTTACTATATTTAAGGGTGGATAATTTTATTGCAACAATACATAACTACAATAACTTTGTGTAGTGCTCTTATGAAAGTTTATAGCATGATTTGTAAAAATGTAACTATACTGAATGGCACGGCATAGACTTCTTCATGGCTAGTTTTTGCATATTTCATTTAATTCTGTAACTTACTTGTTCTACAGATCTGTGTGTACTGGTGTTAAATGCTACTGTTTTTGACAGCGTTGATAACGTTTATGTCCGCTAATATCATGATGATTTTTGCGTTTCCCTTACCAAGTGACGTATCCTGTCAGCAAAAACCTGTCCATGGACTTTTTTGATTGCTTTCAGTTTAAGTGCCGGTGCAGTGTTGCCAGATATTGGTACTAAAACAAACAAAAAACTAAAAATGATTTCCAATCTTTTGCAAATAAGATAAAGATATCGCTGACTCTAAACTGCAACTTCCTACTTTATTAACTTTCTAAAGTGTTAAATTAAGTGAAAAAGACAAGTCCAAAAACGTTTATAATAGCTGGGCAACACGGAGGCTGCGCCCGCGCCCTCACTCACAGCTCTCTCAAGCCTCGTTCACTCCGTCAGCATCTCGCAGCGATCATTTTCATACCAGGGACACTAAACATTCTTGCAAACTGTCTAAACTGAATTATACATGTCATGCAGGCATTCATATGAGGAGTTTAACAGCAAATTAGTCGTTCAAAGGACAAATTTTATTTTTGAGCATGAAAAATTTACAGAGGTCTGGACTTCGTGGCCTCATAGCTGGTTACGGGCCTGACTATACTTTCATATATATGACATCAATTGGTTTGGTTCATTGTATTGATATTATGTATGTTGGATAGCCAGGTCATGACTCACTGACTTTTGTGCTGTCTGTGTGTGCGGTGCCAGATTGGAATTGTGCTGAATATCTGATGACGTCCACTTCACATTGCACATTGAACATGGTAAAAATAATAATTCAATTGTTCATTATTCAATTAATCTGGGATATGAGGAAGCATTTTAACATCTGAAGCAAATCACATTTATAAAGTTTATTGCTCCTTCTGGCTGCTTTTGCGTATTGGAGCAAACAAATGATTCTTCCCTGTTTCAGTGTGACTTTCATGCCATCTGGAAATGGCTCTCGGTGCCCTTGATAAAGCCAAGAAATCTTAGCTTTTTGGCTCTAACAAGAATATTTGCCAGAAGTGTGAAAGGTCTTTAGAGTGAGTTGATTCCAAGTTCAGTTGATTCAGGCACGCTCTCATTACCTTTCCGCTCACTTCTCTTGCTCCGCAATGAACTTTTCATGATCAAAGGAAGCCTCCACGGTTAACACACTCTTTCCACACAGCCCGGATTAATGAACAGATTTACCCAGCCTTATCTTGGTCTGCTTCACCTCTTTCATTTCCAACCCTCTAAACACCAGCAGGAAGCCCAACCAGCAGTGCTGCTGGAACATGTGGCGCGTGTGTAGATGGGTGTCTGTGCACATGTTGCACATGATTAAAACCTTTGCGATGGATTTCTTCAGCTCATGGGACTCCCTTATATAATACCATCTCAATAATGTGGCTCTTTCGCATACGGCCGACTTGCAGAGGGATCAATCTAACTAAATGCCACCTCACAAAGGAATAGCACTAGTTAAAACCGATGAACTCTGCAAGGCGGAATCGTGTGATCAATATTTCCTCTCTTTTGATAAGTTTTGGTTGGTCAATGGTGCATTGAATATCTAAGACTGACCCCGGTACCGGAGATGGCAGGTGACGCCGCTCTCCAGCGCTGAAGTCAATTACGGAAACAAAAGTCACTCCAAAATGCCACTTTAGTCACGATTGATTCATTCAGAGCGTACAGAGCACAGCTGTTGCATTCCCATTTACAGACATACGGTAGAAAAGCGAGTCAACAGCAGCAGTTTTAGCTGTAGAATCAGCCGCTGGGGTTTCAACTTTCACTCAGTGTGTGCTGCGGAGAGACGGGAACAAAGGGAAAATAACAAAATATATCATATTTCTCAAACGCACACCTCCCACCGAGTACAATTTGCTCACAGAGTAATTTGCAGTAATGGTTATTTACGATGGGAGTAAAGTTTCTTTTCAGTCTCTGGAATCAGCCAGTGGAAAAGTGCAACGTTTACAGGTTATTACCAACCATAATGGTCTAATGCTGTTCCTGCAAAAAAATAAAGCTTCAGATCCAAACAGGTGCTGAAGCTTTTTTGCTCCAGATTGAGATGTATGGAGGTGGACAGAGAACAGCAACGTGTTTTGGAGGTGCAATCCTGAACACCCAGGGCTTGACACTGCTCATCGTATAACCTTCAGAATCTCACACTCCCGTCAACAACACCTGCAGGAAAGAAAATTCACTTTCACTTTAATGTCTCAGTTGTTTATCATGTAGATCAAATTGAGATTTTTTTATTTTTAAGCTTTCAAGAGACTTTTTTTTTTCTTCTGAAAAAGACTGCACCAACCATTAAACATCCTTCTCGAGTTTCAGAAGAGATCTCAAATTGTGTTCAGATTTGCCAAGCACTCATTTCAATAATCAGTAAACTTTTGGCAGATACATTACACTGTATTAAGATAACCTACTTTATTACTATTATTGTAAGGTTAATTTAGTAGTTTTTTTTTTTTTTTTTTAGAGAGAAGGCCTGTTCAGGGACCTTAGATACAAATTAGCATTGTGCTAAAATCTCTATGTATGTACTATACATCTCTTTTCATTTTCTAATGCTGACTTTTTTTTGTTATTGTACCTAAATAAAAAAAAAAAAGAGATTTCAAAATAAAGTCAAATATTTTCAAGTTTTTTTTTAAACCAAATGATCAGTTTTATCTTAGTATCACTGATTTAGTTTTAAATTCTGTTTTATTCTGAAATAAAAATGAATAAAAACTATATAGACAGTAAAAAAAAAAAAAACCCAGTTTTAATTATTTTAGTACATCAAGTCAAACAAAATGAGAAATGTTGCCTTCACAACTAACTAAAAAAAAAAGTGTGCTTTTTTGTATTTCATTTCATTTAATTTTTTTTTTTTTTTTCAAACAATGAAAATGTAATTTTATGGTTTTAGTTGTGGTTAACTATAATAGCCATGCAAATGATATGAGCTGCTGCCCAGTTTTATATGGATGTGTTACCATGCTGGTCATTGTTTTGTTTTGCTTATTAAAGGAACTTAAGAAGAAAC
>NW_015505818.1:196083-229592 GCF_001515645.1 Sinocyclocheilus grahami
TGTTGCCAGATATTGATACTAAAACAAACAAAAAACTAAAAATGAAAAAAAATGATTTCCAATCTTTTGCAAATAAGATAAGATAAAGATATCGCTGACTCTAAACTGCAACTTCCTACTTTATTAACTTTCTAAAGTGTTAAATTAAGTGAAAAAGACAAGTCCAAAAACGTTTATAATAGCTGGGCAACACGGAGGCTGCGCCCGCGCCCTCACTCACAGCTCTCTCAAGCCTCGTTCACTCCATCAGCATCTCGCAGCGATCATTTTCATACCAGGGACACTAAACATTCTTGCAAACTGTCTAAACTGAATCATACATGTCATGCAGGCATTCATATGAGGAGTTTAACAGCAAATTAGTCGTTCAAAGAACAAATTTTATTTTTGAGCATGAAAAATTTACAGAGGTCTGGACTTCGTTGCCTCATAGCTGGTTACGGGCCTGACTATACTTTCATATATATGAAATCAATTGGTTTGGTTCATTGTATTGATATTATGTATGTTGGATAGCCAGGTCATGACTCACTGACTTTTGTGCTATCTGTCTGTCTGTCTGTCTGTCTGTGTTGTGTGCGGTGCCAGATTGGAATTGTGCTGAATATCTTATGACGTCCACTTCACATTGCACATTGAACATAGTAAAAAAAAAACAAATTCAATTGTTCATTATTCAATTAATCTGGGATATGAGGAAGCATTTTAACATCTGAAACAAATGACATTTATAAAGTTTATTGCTCCTTCTGGCTGCTTTTGCGTATTGGAGCAAACAAATAATTCTTCCCTGTTTCAGTGTGACTTTCATGCCATCTGGAAATGGCTCTCGGTGCCCTTGATAAAGCCAAGAAATCTTAGCTTTTTGGCTCTAACAAGATTCTTCAACAAGAATATTTGCCAGAAGTGTGAAAGGTCTTTAGAGTGAGTTGATTCCAAGTTCAGTTGATTCAGGCACGCTCTCATTACCTTTCCGCCCACTTCTCTCTCTCAGCAATGAACTTTTCATGATCAAAGGAAGCCTCCACGGTTAACACACTCTTTCCACACAGCCCGGATTAATGAACAGATTTACCCAGCCTTATCTTGGTCTGCTTCACCTCTTTCTCATTTCCAACCCTCTAAACACCAGCAGGAAGCCCAACCAGCAGTGCTGCTGGAACATGTGGCGCGTGTGTAGATGGGTGTCTGTGCACATGTTGCACATGATTAAAACCTTTGCGATGGATTTCTTCAGCTCATGGGACTCACTTATATAATACCATCTCAATAATGTGGCTCTTTCACATACGGCCGACTTACAGAGGGATCAATCTAACTAAATGCCACCTCACAAAGGAATAGCACCAGTTAAAACCGATGAACTCTGCAAGGCGGAATCGTGTGATCAATATTTCCTCTCTTTTGATAAGTTTTGGTTGGTCAATGGTGCATTGAATATCTAAGACTGACCCCGGTACCGGAGACGGCAGGTGACGCCACTCTCCAGCGCTGAAGTCAATTACGGAAACAAAAGTCACTCCAAAATGCCACTTTAGTCACGATTGATTCATTCAGAGCGTACAGAGCACAGCTGTTGCATTCCCATTTACAGACGTACAGTAGAAAAGAGAGTCAACAGCAGCAGTTTTAGCTGTAGAATCAGCCGCTGGGGTTTCAACTTTCACTCAGTGTGTGCTGAGAGACGGGAACAAAGGGAAAATAACAAAATATATCATATTTCTCAAACGCACACCTCCCACCGAGTACAATTTGCTCACAGAGTAATTTGCAGTAATGGTTATTTACGATGGGAGTAAAGTTTCTTTTCAGTCTCTGGAATCAGCCAGTGGAAAAAAGTGCAACGTTTACAGGTTATTACCAACCATAATGGTCTAATGCTGTTCCTGCAAAAAAATAAAGCTTCAGATCCAAACAGGTGCTGAAGCTTTTTTGCTCCAGATTTTGAGATGTATGGAGGTGGACAGAGAACAGCAACGTGTTTTGGAGGTGCAATCCTGAACACCCAGGGCTTGACACTGCTCATCGTATAACCTTCAGAATCTTACACTCCCGTCAACAACACCTGCAGGAAAGAAAATTCACTTTCACTTTAATGTCTCAGTTGTTTATCATGTAGATCAAATTGAGATTTTTTTTATTTTTAAGCTTTCAAGAGACTTTTTTTTTTCTTCTGAAAAAGACTGCACCAACCATTAAACATCCTTCTCGAGTTTCAGAAGAGATCTCAAATTGTGTTCAGATTTTCCAAGCACTCATTTCAATAATCAGTAAACTTTTGGCAGATACATTACACTGTATTAAGATAACCTACTTTATTACTATTATTGTAAGGTTAATTTAGTAGTTTTTTTTTTTTTAGAGAGAAGGCCTGTTCAGGGACCTTAGATACAAATTAGCATTGTGCTAAAATCTCTATGTATGTACTATACATCTCTTTTCATTTTCTAATGCTGACTTTTTTTTTTGTTATTGTACCTAAAAAAAAAAAAGATTTCAAAATAAAGTCAAATATTTTCAAGTTTTTTTAAACCAAATGATCAGTTTTATCTTAGTATCACTGATTTAGTTTTAATTTATTTGTTTTATTCTGAAATAAAAATGAATAAAAACTATATAGACAGTAAAAAAAAAAAAAAAAAACAGTTTTAATTATTTTAGTACATCAAGTCAAACAAAATGAGAAATGTTGCCTTCACAACTAACTTAAAAAAAAGTGTGCTTTTTTGTATTTCATTTCATTTTTTTTTTTTTTTTTTCAAACAATGAAAATGTAATTTTATGGTTTTAGTTGTAGTTAACTATAATAGCCATGCAAATGATATGAGCTGCTGCCCAGTTTTATATGGATGCGTTACCATGTTGGTCATTGTTTTGTTTTGCTTATTAAAGGAACTTAAGAAGAAACAGCTGAAACAAAGTTGAAATCAAAGTTGAAGTTAAGAGAAAACAATCATTGATCATGGAAGAACTCTCCTGGAAAAACTGGTGGAACTGTGGTAAAATGTGGAGAGAGAAAAAACAGCATTTTAAGGTAAGCGGGATTAGCCAGCCTTCAGGTGGATATTTGTTCTCTTTCTTTAGAGTATGAACTAGTTTCTTTAGTTCAAGCTTTCTTTTATTCACCCTCTTCCTGCTGCTTTGCCAAGATTGCTATGTAATTATGGTGTTTCTTTTTGCAGGTATGACTTATCTGTGCGGATAATCAGCTCCATGATGATGACAAACAACTTTGACATTCTATTTCACATCCTGATTTCTAACATAACCGATGATGCTTGTTTGTTTGCTCCGGCTAGCATCATTATGAATATTGGAGTCAGTGATTTGACCCCTACATATTTATTATGATCTGATGTTTTCTGTCTTTCATTCAGTCATTTTAATGAAAGGGACCCAATATGACAAGCTTCTTCCAGTTTAATGGTACACTGAGTCACAGGAACACCAACTTATTCTCATTATCTGAATAAACGAACACAAGCTGGCTGTATGACTGAAGATGAGGTGAAGACCAGCTTTAAGAAACAGATTTAAGGAAACGTGGCTTCGAGGTTAGTGCACATGCTCCAACATATTAGGCTGTGGTTCTCATATGGGCGATAGAAGTTCAAATCCAGTTTCTCCATAATTTACAATAGCTTTCTCCACAATATTATGACTGTAGAAAGGATGAAAGGAGCAGATCATAACATTCAGTACAAGTGTGAGTTTTTTCATAATAAATGCTTTGAACAAGTCATTTATGTAGACTAAATAAGTTTTCTCATTTATGTATTAAATGCATGCAAATTTACAAACAAAAGTCATCTGTAAGTTAGGATGGTGAGGCAGAAACATGGTAATTTATAGATTTAGGAAGCTCAGGAGACTTGAGACCCATTCACACCGAGAACATTAACTATTAAGATAACAATATAATAATTAAATTAGCACTCACATCAATGCATGATAACATTCTGTTTATTATAAGCGTGGGCTGCAGTTTTGCTGTCTTCAAATACTTGAGCTCTTTAAAGCAAGAAGGATTGTGATTGGCTATCAGTGATTTTATTGTTGGTCAACTGGAAAAAAAATGTTTGAAAGTGATTCCAACAATATAATTTCTTTCTGTCATTATTGCTATAGTTGCAGTGTGTTTAACGAGGGAGGTGTGATGACAAAGTGGGGATCCAATTGCAAGGCTTTAATAAGAGCGTAGTCAAACAGGCGTGGTCGAAAAAAATGTTTGAAAGTGATTCCAACAATATAATTTCTTTCTGTCATTATTGCTATAGTTGCAGTGTGTTTAACGAGGGAGGTGTGATGACAAAGTGGGGGATCCAATTGCAAGGCTTTAATAAGAGCGTAGTCAAACAGGCGTGGTCAACAACAGCAAAAAACGATGGCAGTGGCAAGGCAAAAGAGTAATCCAGATAATCAGGCAATGGTCAGGGCAGGCAGCAAAACAGTCATAAATATGAAAACAGTCCAGGGATCAAAACACAAAGGCAAGGAAACAGAGAAACTAGAAACAGAGAAACTTAGAAACCACGGAAGAGCTATACAACATTCAATCACCAGCGATGACAGAGTGTGTGTGCTATTCTTATAGTCCTACTAATATGAGACAGCTGTGAACTGATGATGAGATCTGATGAGAGACAGGTGATGCACTTGATGAGTCCGGGCAAAGGATTATGGGAAATGGAGTCCTGAGTGAATGGCAAGGTACAGAATGGAGTGCCCTCTAGAGGAGCTCATGGGCACTCCATCTGGAGATCATGACAGTGTGGACTTAACTATTCTCACAGAATTAGAATGATTATTAAAACTTAAGTTATCTTTATCAATATAGTTACTGCACTTGGTGTGAACGGGCCTTTATTGTAGTTCTCTGTTGAATTATCAGCTTTGTGAGGAAATTTAAAATAGACACAAATGAGACAATAGTTGACATACAGTAAAAAAGTATAGAGCTATAAAATTAATGTGGCATAGCTCAGATAATCTATTCTTGAAAGATTTTGATGAGAAATGCTAGAGTTCATTCCTAAAAGGCTGTGAGATTTTTCCTGGTGAAAGTCAAAAAGAAAATTTATTTTAGTGAACTCGGCGCAGTATGATTTCGGTCGTCCTTTATAGCTCTCAGTTAAACCATAACCTTTCAGCCGCCTGTTGCTGGACAATTATTTCCTTGATTTCTCATCCTCGTCGACAGCAGACCTGTTTCAGGACCGACCGCAGTGCCTTCGTTTGCAGCCATTCCTATTTAAATTCCCTCCCTGGCAATTAATCACTCACTTAATTGGATCTGTGCATCTTAATTGCAAAGGGGCTCTTGGTTAGTTTCAATCTGTGACTCTGATGTAGAAGGAAGGAGGTTTTAATTAAAGACTTGGGTTTGCCAAAGGCAAGATACCAGAGATACCCCACTGTTTTCCTTCACCGCAGGACCTTCTCTACCCCACACTCTCTGTGATAGATGACAGCAAACTTATCAAGACGCGCTGTCAGGGATTTTTTGTAAGCGTGCATGTTTTCTGCAGAACTACAGGGATGAAATGTTATCTCAAGTGATTTATGCTATGAAAGTAGAAGCGTTTTGGTCTTTGTGGCAGTGGCTGATGCGGGAACCGTCTTAGTAATCCTGACATCAAGAACAGAAGAAACTGAGCACTCTGGGTATTTGTGTGGCCATATCCTGCAGCACCATTTGGGAATATTCATAATCCTGATGAATGTTTCAACCTAGCAAAACACTGAGCTGTTATGCTAGCACCTCAAAAGCATTTAGCAACTAGAGATAGCAACTTTTTTTTGCAACAAGTGGTGTAGTTATTGCTCATTTAAGGATAGCGATTTGAACAGCCCACTATGGCAACTGCGTTCTAGTAACATTAATTTCCTAAAAACCACTCACTATGACTTAGTAATGGCATTTTAATATACATATAACTACATATTTGCACTCTATATTGTATACTCTCATACTGTATATATATTTGTCAGGACAAGCTTTTTATATGTTTACTTTTATTTTACTAAATATTTTTCCCTGGCCCCATCACAAAAAAATAATTTATTTTTTACACTCTATATGTATACGTTCATATATATATTTTTGTCAGGACAAATACATTTTTATATTTTTACATTTACTAAATATTTTCAGTGGCCACACCACAAATATATATATATATATATATATATACAGTTTTTATATTTGATAGAAATATAAATTTTTAAAAATGCTAAAGTTTTATGTAAAAAAAAATTACATACAGTCATTGCCAAAATTTTGGCACCCTTGGTAAATATGATAAAAGTAGGCTGTGAAAATTAATCTGCATTGTTAATCCTTTTGATCTTTTATTTTAAAAATTCACAAAAATCTAACCTTTCATTGGATAATAAGAATTTAAAATGGGGGGGAAATATAATTATGAAATAAATGTTTTTCTATACACATTGGCCACAGTTTTATTCTATACTTTTTGCAACCTACATTTGCCAGTTTAACAGCTCTAAATTTTCTCCTATAATGCCTGATGAGGTTAGAGAGCACCTGACGAGAGATCAGAGACCATTCCTTCATCCAGACTCACTCCAGACCCTTCAGATTCCCAGCTCCATGATGGTGCTTCTCCTCTTCAGTTCACCACACTCATTTTCTATAGGGTTCAGGTCAGAGGACTGGAACGGCCATAGCAGAAGCTTGTTTTGTGCCCAGTGACCCATTTTTGTGTTGTTTTTGAGGTTTGTTTTTGGATTATTGTCCGGTTGGAAGATCCAAACATGGCCCATTATAAGATTTCTAACAGAGTCAGTCACTTATAGATTTTTTATCTGTTGGTATTTGATAGAATCCATGATGCCATGTGTCTAAACAAGATGTCCAGGACCTCCAGCAGAAATATAGGCCCACAACATAAAAAATACAGCAGGACATTTAATTGTACACATGGGGTACTTTTTATCCCTGTGTGCACCAAACCCATCTTGAGTGTTTGCTGCTAAAAAGCTCATTTTTTAGTTTCATCTGACCATAGAAGCCAGTCCCATTTGAAGTTCCAGTCGTGTCTGATAACTGAATATGCTGGAGTTTGTTTTTGGATGAGCGAGGACAATTTTTCTTGAAACCCTCTCAAACAACATGTGCTGATGTAGGTGCTGTTTGACCATTTTGTTTAAGGTTTTCTGACCCAGAGACTCCACTATTTTCTGCAATTCTCCAGCTGTGGTCCTTGGAGAGTCTTTAGCCACTCAAACTGTCCTCCTCACCGTGCATTAGGACGATATAGACACACATCCTCTTCCAGGCAGTTTCGTAACATTTTCTGTTGATTGGAAATTCTTAATTATTGCCCTGATGGTGGAAATGGGAATTTTCACTGTTCTAGCTCTTTTCTTAAAGCCACTTCACTGATTTGTAAAGCTCAATTATCTTTTGCTGCACATCAGAACTATATTCTTTGGTATGGATGATTAAGGGAATTTGGCCTTTGTTTTCCCTCCTATTTATATTTCTGTGATACAGGAAGCCATGGCTGGATAATTTCATGTTCATAATCACCCTGGAGTGCTCAAAATTGTAAATATGAATGGGAATATACTTCAGAGATATTTTACTCATAAGAATTTCTAGGGGTGCCAATAATTGTGTCCAACGTGTATTTGAGAAAAACATTTATTTCATAATAAGATTTCCCCCCATTTTAAATTCTTATTCTATATTTTTTTTAAATAAAAGATCAAAAGGATTAACAATGCAGATTAATTTTCACAGCCTTCTTTGATCATATTTACCAAGGGTGCCGATATTTTTGGCCATGACTGTATATATAATAATACGAAATGGGGAAAAAAAACAGTAAGCTGGAAATTGTAGTTATTGTAACTTCATAATTACGATGCAAAACATTACTGTACTGAAACTGTGTGATAGTGACTGGTTTGGTTGGTTTTCAACATATTCTTAAATCAGCAGAATTTGCAAATATGCAATAGATCAAATATGCACACAATACATAGAAAACATCACAGTGTAGGGCATAAAAATTAATGTAAAATTTAAAGCACTGGTGATGATAACTAGACCATACCTCTCTTACCATCCTTATTGTACCTTTTTATAGTGTACAGGTAAGTATTTGTGGTCTTATGGTCCAATAATCAACATTAGTGATGATCATGTACATTTGTTTTTATGCTTTGCAACTTGTTTAAATATTGTTGTTTTGCCAATTCTGACACAAGGTAAATGTATCAAGCTGAATGACATAGATTAGGTTTTGTTGTTATGTTAAAGTCGGACAGTTTTGGAGTCATGATTGATAAATGACTAATGTTTTGCACTGTAGGCTATGCCATCAGTTTCCAGCACAGTGTTACATTATACAGTAACTTAACATTTCATGCTATTATTGCAGATAGAATAGGACAAAAATTACTTGTTGTAAAGTGTCTTTTCAGTGTTGATAAACTATTGCATAAATATAGTTTTTGATACTGTTACAGTTTTATTTATTTGTTTCTATTTTTTTTTTTTTGTGAAAATAAAAATGCAAGGCAATAACTTCCCTATAAAAACCCCTATTGTTGCCCAAAATAATAAGTCCCTGATACCAATAGTGAACGTCTCGATTAGCATATATTTTTGTGTCACTGACAGTGCATTAATTGTAGGGGAAGTCCCTGGGGAAGAGCCGCGTTAAGTGCCCTAATCAAGTGTACAATAGCTAGAAGGCAGAACTGACATCTTAATAATACTTCAGTTTCATGGGTCACTCCTTCTCACAAATGATCCCATGACCTTTATAGCAGAAGCACTAATCCTGAAGCATTACTGTGTGCATCCACAGGCGAACAGTGGTGGAGCTTTCCAAATCATTGTCTAGAGCTGGACGGCAGACAAAAGCAAGGGATTTTAAGATTGACAGTGGAGCGGAGCAAGCAGTGAAAAAAAAATAAAAACATGATGGCAGCCATCCTCTGAGGTGAAGACGATGTCTAACACAAATTGCAAGCTGGAATGAAAAGTTAAATCCAAAAATTCAAATGTCATTATTATTTATTCACCCTCATGTCATTCCAAACCTGAACACTGTTGAACGCAACAGGAGCAACGACAATTCAGAGACCATGATTGTCAAGCTACCAAAAGTACACTCTCAGAATAAAAGGTACAAAAGTTGTTTACCCCCAAAGGGTGCATATTAGTACCTTAATGGTACATAGTAGTGCCTTTTGAAAGGATACCAGCCCAGAGAGAACTTTTGTACACTGCAAAATCCCCAGAGTTAAATCAACTCTGCTCCGAGTACATATTGTCCCAATCTACAGAGTGTTAAAGTAACACTGAAGCCGAGTTAAAGTTATTGGGATAATTAAGCAATTAATTAATTGATGAGTGAGCCTTAATAAAGAAAACCCGCTGTTAACAATGTTGAAGATAATAACTACTGCTCAGGCTTTTAGACATGAAAATGTATCGCATAATCCTCAACAGTGGTAACTCTGCTTCAGTGTTACTTTAACACTCTGTAGATTGGGACAATATGTACTCTGAGCAGAGTTGATTTAACTCTGGGGATTTTGCTGTGTACCTTCTATTCCACCAGAGAGAACTTTTGTACCTTCTATTCCATAAAGTGTACAGAAAAAGGCCTGAAAACGCGTAATTTAGAATGCGATTTGAGAGCTGCAGCAGAGAGGAAGATTTTCAGTGAATCCCTGCATTAATTTCACACAGCAAATGCATTTTGCACGACTACGGCGTGAGTAAATGATGACTGAGCTCTCATTTCTGTGTACAGAGAGCTGGCATTCGACACGTTCCATTACTGGTCGGGTGGTAAGATCACAAACTTCCCGCTGTGCAATCAGATGACGAGAGAAAGTTCCGTGTTCCCCGTGGAAGTCTCTGCACATATACGGTTGCTATTGGAAACAGAGGCTTGGCAGAGCTCTGGCGGGTATAAAGTGATCTCGGCCACTCCAGTTTAAAGCACATAAATCCAGGGCGAGACCTTCACTATCAAACATCAAAACTAAAATCAATGCTGCTTAAATTTCTATCCAACTTATTTTGAACATATGAGCGGGCTTCCGATGTCATTAGATTCCAGTTCATTAAGATGTACAAAAACAGCATGATATTGCAAACTGGTATATAATTTTATAATTTACCTATAGGGGCTAATGAATCACATGCATTCACAGAAAAAAGCACTTTTTGTTGCATAATAAAGTGGATTATTTTCTGTGTTTATATGTAGTAGAGGTATTGTGCTCATTGTAAATTGTGGAAATCATTTTTTTTCCCTATTAAATATTTAGATAATCAAGAGTGTTGCATTTAAAAGTCTCATTAAATGTTCTGCAGAATGACCATCAAAGGAGTTAGAAGCCGTCGAGCACTTTTTTTTCCCAAAGGCAGGCGAAAGTCTCTAAGATCCGCACGGGGACATTTTGGGAGTGTGTTTGCTTATCAGCAACATGAAGCAGCTTTTCTAATCTATAGGGGCTAATGAATCACAGTCTCAGTCTCATGCATTCACAGAAAAAAGCACTTTTTGTTGCATAATAAAGTGGATTATTTTCTGTGTTTATATGTAGTAGAGGTATTGTGCTCATTGTAAATTGTGGAAATCATTTTTTTCCCCTATTAAATATTTAGATAATCAAGAGTGTTGCATTTAAAAGTCTCATTAAATGTTCTGCAGAATGACCATCAAAGGAGTTAGAAGCCGTCGAGCACTTTTTTTTCCCAAAGGCAGGCGAAAGTCTCTAAGATCCGCACGGGGACATTTTGGGAGTGTGTTTGCTTATCAGCAACATGAAGCAGCTTTTCTAATGCAGTCAGCGGTCATGCATGCTACTCACAGCTCGTCTTTGCGGGTTCACAGCTGTGGAGAGGCCCATATTGCTTCTAGAGCAAAACGAGAAAAGAGAAAGCGAGACCGGAAGAAGCATGGAAACACAAAACTGTCATCTAAGAAAACTGAAGAGAATGATATGTGAAGTGAGTTTCAGTTCTGATAGCAATGGAAATAAACTTGCACAGTGAAGAAGCATGTGACATGTATGTGCAAGAAATTCAATTGTTCTTGAGATCTGTACATGGTTGAATAAGTGTGCATGTCTGAGAGCATTTATAGTCGAACAGTGCCCTCTTTGTGTTTGAAGAAACAACATTTTGAAGAACAGGATAATCGGCTCATTGATCACAAACATCTGCTGCCCTCTGCTGTCAGGATCTAATGCACTTTACTCTGCAAATACTGATGTGCGAAATAAAAAGGTTTTATTTGTGAAATAGCAATCATATCAAACTAAATCACATTGAGGACATTGTTTATATTACTGCGAAGACAAACATCACTATTATGCCTTTCCCATATTTGACTATATTAATGTTTAAAGTAATATTATTAGTTCACCCAAAAATGAAAATTCATAATTTACTCATCCAGACCTGTATGGATTTCTTGTCTCTGCAAAACACAATATATATTTTGAAGAACACTTGAGTCCAAGCAACACTGGACCCCATTGACACTCTGGGCACAATAATTAGAAATGGCCAAATTGTCCCTCGACATTGTCCCTTGTATTAGCACAAAAGTTTTAATAATATGTACATTTTTAGGCTGGTCTGCCTCAGCGGTGTAAGTGTTTAAATGATTGAGATGACCAATGCAATCAAACAAGGTGGGCTTTACTGTTTACTGGGGAGCATCTGTTTTTAACAGTGAAAAAGGGTGGGAGGTAAGATGTGAATACCTAAACAATTGGACAACTTTTACGATATAAATGTTAGACAGTAGTAGCCTACACTCTTAAAATTAAAGGTGCTTCAAAAGGTTCTTCAAGTGATGCCATAGAAGAACCATTTTTGGTTCCACAAAGAACCATTCAGTCAAAGGTTCTTTAAAGAAGCATCTCTTTCTTAGCTTTTTATAATCTGAAGAACCTTCTTTCGCCACAAAGAACCTTTTGTGAAACAGAAAGGTTCTTCAGATGTTAAAGGTTCTTTATGGAACCATTTAGACAAAAAGGTTCTTTTATGGCATCGTGAAGCACCTTTATTTTTAAGAGTGTATACAGGGATGCAAACTACTTACCCCTTATTTGTTTATTTATTTATTGTCAAATTTTGTTGTTTTGAATTGAAAATATATGCTGCCATTTACATGATTGATGTAATTCATAATTGACAAGACAATAAGTATTTTTCCTTTTTGCTTTTCTTAACAGATTAAGCAAACGAATAATAGTCATTGCACTGGGCATCCTCCTTGTGTCAGATTTCTTGATTGATTAATTTACATGATAGTGCTGTAAGCTTTCTGTATATGTTTATCTGCTACACTTTATATATTTCCATGCATCTTAAAATTAAATATAAACATCTGCATAACATATAACAACCACCAGGACAAAGAGGACTTGATTAAGACATTAATAAAAATTGGGGGTCTCCAAACTCCAGGGCCGGTGTCCTGCAGAGTTTAGCTCCAACCTGCTTCAACACACCTGCCTGGAAGTTTCTAGTATGCCTAGTAGTGATGGGACGATTGATACAGAGGCTCTGATGCTCCGATGCTCCGACACAGTTTTCAAAGCACTGGATGGGCGTATCGATCCAAAGTATCGATATATCGATACTGACGCGATTATCGAAAGTATCGATACTCAAACAAAAAATATCGATACTAAGGTGTGTTTATTTGACCAGAGATTTTGTTAATTTAACAAAAAAAAAATCAAAAATAAATATGCATTTAATTGGACGAATAACCTTTGTTAGCGAGTAACTGTGTAGGATAGAACTATTTTCCTGCTCATCTGAACACGCAAATGTTTCCCAAAAGTATCATAAGAAAGCATTAAAGCTTTTGGGAACGGCAGCCCTGAACAATGCTTATCAGAGGACAGAAGGACAGAGTTATTTCACAATAAACATACTGAAATTGTAGCCTACATAGTTTGTGCAATTACAGTTATAAATTAAACGTTGAAAGATAATACTGATCATGTTCTATTCTGTAATGTTAATAGAAATCATACACTGTCAGAATAAAAAGGTTGCATTTTATGCATGCAACAGCCGGTCACTGGCAGTCCCTTATGAAAATGAACCATGGTTTTACTAAAGTGACCATAGTTCAACTGTAGTATTTATAGATTAGAATCATGTGTAAACAAAAAACATATTTAAACCATGTGTAAACAAAAATATAACCTAATAAGGGCGTATCGATCCAAAGTATCGATATATCGATACTGACGCGATTATCGAAAGTATCGATACTCAAACAAAAAATATCGATACTAAGGTGTGTTTATTTGACCAGAGATTTTGTTAATTTAACAAAAAAAAAATCAAAAATAAATATGCATTTAATTGGACGAATAACCTTTGTTAGCGAGTAACTGTGTAGGATAGAACTATTTTCCTGCTCATCTGAACACGCAAATGTTTCCCAAAATTATCATAAGAAAGCATTAAAGCTTTTGGGAACGGCAGCCCTGAACAATGCTTATCAGAGGACAGAAGGACAGAGTTATTTCACAATAAACATACTGAAATTGTAGCCTACATAGTTTGTGCAATTACAGTTATTTAAATTGAACGTTGAAAGATAATATAGATCATGTTCTGTTCTGTAATGTTAATAGAAATCATACACTGTCAGAATAAAAAGGTTGCATTTTATGCATGCAACAGCCGGTCACTGGCAGTCCCTTATGAAAATGAACCATGGTTTTACTAAAGTGACCATAGTTCAACTGTAGTATTTATAGATTAGAATCATGTGTAAACAAAAAACATATTTGAATCATGTGTAAACAAAAATATAACCTGATAAGTTACAATTAAGGCGTACTGAATGTTAAAATGCGTTTTAAACAAAGTTAAGTGCTTATCATTACCCATTTTACTCTTAGTAATTTAATTTAAATTTCATAATTTAAAAGTTTAGTTCAGAAGTATCGAATCGGTATCGATATCGACGATACTGCCTTGAAAAATATCGGTATCGTATCAAAAACAAAATAAGTGGTATCGCCCATCCCTAAGTCTATTGTATCACACACTGTGCCGATGCTTGTATCGAAATGACAATACCACGTGATTGATGACGTTTGAAGCTTGATTTTACATTGACTTGGTTGTGTGTGTGTGTACACTTATTTGGGATTCAGTAGAATAGCTTAGAATAACCTCAACACCAGACAAACACTGAACGCACGTCACACCTCTATTGCATTTTGTTATGTTCTAGATGGGGTCTCAGAGACCCCGAACAGCTCACCCAAAATAGTTTTGCTACTACTCACGTCAATTATTAATTATAATCACACACTTGTATATTTTATATTATTGATCAATATGTGAATCCATTTACCGGACTACGCATGACACGAGTTGGCACCGGTTGGCACAGTTTAGAGGGGTGGTTGATTGCGATTTCACTTTTTTAATGTTAGTTAGTGTGTAATGTTGCTGTTTGATCATAAACCATATCTGCAAAGTTACGAAGCTGAAAGTTCAATGCAAACGGAGATATTGTCTTTTAAAATTCTGGCAGTTTAATGCCTACAAAAACGACTGGTAGGGACTACAACGAGCTACTTCCCGGGTTCGTGACATCAAGAACCCAGAATTTTACATTAAACCCCGCCTCCGGGAACACGCAGCAAAGGGGGCGGGGCCATGCTGCTTTAGAGAAGAGGAAGAGAAAACTACAGGTGCATGTAAAAATCTGTTCATATATGAATCGTGATTCTGTCTTCTAACGATTCTAATGGATTCACAAGTTTCAAAATCAATGTTCTAAAGCAGCGTTCTCATCCTGTTCCTGGCCTCGCCCTGCTCTGCACACGCTCTGCATCTCTCTCTCTCTCTCATTCAGATCATCAGCTCAGTGAATACACTTATTTTCACATACTATAGCTATGAGAAGCGTTACGCGCGTGTGGTTGCCGAACTTTATTAAAGCTTTAATCAGAATAAAACCGCATATTAAAAGCTAACAGAAGCAGTAGCATTTACAAATAACAGCGTATCTAAAAGTATGAGACAACAACGAACAAAAATCTGCTGAGGGGCGGGACCATTAGACGCACGCTAGAGGCGGTTTAGCCAATCACAACACACTAGGCCAGCTAATCAATCAGAGCCCATCGTGTATTTCTGAGGGAGGGGCTTCATAAAAGCAAGAAATGATCAGCGCGTTCAGAAGAGAAGGGAGAGAGAGGTGTGTAATAAAGGTAAATTATGTGAAAAACTATGCGTTTTTTAACAAACGAAGCATTAACACATGTTAGACTGCACCCCATAAACGCAATCAAGCCTATATAAAAAAAAAGTCAACCCCCCCTTTAAAAACTTTTTCAAACCATCCTCTGCTCCGCGTTGTTTCGTTAGATTCCCACCATCGTGTATTTCTGAGGGAGGGGCTTCATAAAAGCAAGAAATGATCAGCGCATTCAGAAGAGAAGGGACAGAGAGGTGTGTAATAAAGGTAAATTATGTGAAAAACAATGCGTTTTTTAACAAACGAAGCATTAACACATGTTAGACTGCACCCCATAAACGCAATCAAGCCTATATAAAAAAAACAGTCAACCACCCCTTTAAAAACTTTTTCAAACCATCCTCTGCTCCGCGTTGTTTCGTTAGATTCCCATCACTAATGCCTAGTAAGACCTTGAGCTGGTTCAGGTGTGTTTAATTAGGATTGGAGCTCAACTCTGCTGGACACCTGCCCTCCTAGACCGAGTTTACAGACCCCTGATTAAAAAAAATGCAACATGTAACACCATATGTGTCCACTAGATGCAAGCAGAGTTCAACAATTGTGATGTGCACCGTTAAATTATTAACAGCCTACACTGGCGATACCAATACATAGCCTTGTCATATATGTTGTTATATGTATAATATTTTCATAACTTACTCCTTTAGTCTTCGTATATAAAGGTGGTTATATTATTATCGTTTCGTGAGGGACAGTAATTCCATACTATTCCATGCAATTGTCCATGCTATGTGACTAGTCAGATAAAAAAGTAGTAGAAGTAGTAGTAATAGTAATCATAACAACAACAATGATGATAATAATAATCGTATGAGCACATTTCAATTTTAATAACCATTATTCACATTTTTCTTCGTTGGATTAATAAAGTACTTTAATGATTTGATAAGGGACATAGCAGAATTATTTCGTTTCATTATTATTATAAATCGTATTCACTATTTCCCTCTTGGCATCATTAAAGTATATTCATCTATAAGAGCGAACCATCCATGATTTATGAGAAAGTTGTTCTATAATGCGAGACTTCTGTGAAAGTAACAGCGCTACGCCAGTGCACAATAACTCATTTTCAGGGGAAGTTGCTAAAGGAAGGTTGATTTGTTGGTAAAAGTTGCTAAATGATGTTGTGACGTCATTACGTAATCACGACGCAAAATTTTCAAATCTCAGCAAAAACATATATTTTTTTACGTTCATTTAGATTTGTTCGTAATAATATAAATGCATAATATAATATTAAAATATAAATTAAAAAAATTAAATACACTGATTTATCGAAAGCTTGCACATTTTTGAACGATTACAATTTAAGTTTTTTTATTATCATTATTATTAGCTAGTAAACAAGTAAAACTACAAATTCTGAACAATTACACTTTTAAGCAGTGTACTGGTAGTTAGTTAGTATGCTACACTCTAAGAAAAGTCTGTAAAAAAAATAGTGCACAATCTACTGTGTTAATATGAAGGAGTTTTCTGTATTGATTTTTCCACTGGTTCTTTTTTTTACCTGCATTTTTAATTACGCATTTTCGGGTTACAACGGATAATGTCCTGGAAAATTAACTAGTTAGTAACTAACTCATCAACAATCGCAGGTACAAGCTACTAACAAAGTGTCTCATAGATGAACAATAACAGTATTCAATTATGAAATTATTATTATTACTATTAAATTAAACAATTGCAAATAGCAGCTAACTTAATTCCTGGGATGTGTGTACTGCTAAGCATCTTTGGATTTTCTCGATTTGTGTAATTTAAATGGTAAATTGTGCCTTTTTATTGTTTGAGTCACTTATCAAAAGTTGCTAAAAGTTGCCAAATTAAAATTTTTAAATAGCTAAATATGTTGCTAGGTGCTTTTGGAAGAAAAAGTTGCTAGGGTAGTCTGAAAAGTTGCTAAATTTAGGGACAAAATTGCTAAATTGGCAACACTGTGCCTGACTCCAATAGCCTGACTTGTGTGCCGTCGACCAAACTTGACAGTTCCTGGTCCCGCCTCCTCTCTCCTGGTCCCGCCTCCTCTGCCTGTCAATCATCCGTAGCCGTGAGGAATCATCTAGTGTGCGCGCACGCAGCTGAAGTAGGAGGAGACGCTGCTGTCATCTGCAAAAAAAGTGGCACAATCCATTTTTAAAGGCAACTGGCTTTTTTTTTTTCCTTCCAGGAATTTTATTTTTCTACAAGTGTTGTGACTGAGCGCTCCCGTGATATAAAACGACACAAAAGGGAATGTTTTTGACATTATTCAGTTACTGGTTCAGTGACGCTTCATTCACCCGATCGGACAGCGATTCCTTTTCTGAGGAGGAATCTGTTTTTCCTCCATTTGAAGGGGTGGATAAGGCAGGAGAGGGGGTAAATAGGAAAAGTGGATGTCACCGGGACCCGTGTCGGTGGTGAGCCGCCGCGGAGCTGCTGTGGGAGTGTCGCACGCACGCACGCGAGGATAGTTTGCCCTGGATTTTTCAATCATTTGCGAGATAAGGCTCCCGGACCTCCTCCTCGTCGTTGTCGTCGTCGTCGACGCTGCCCTCCCTTCCTCATCCTCCCGTTTTTTTCTTCCTCTCTTACCTCCGCGATTTTGCCGCGGTCCGCACGCGGGGTAGCAGCTCGCGCTCAGCTCGAGAGGACTGAACGCAGCGCGCGAGGCCCCCCGGCCCCTCCCCCACTCTCACTCTCAAACCCACTTCAGATCATCTCCTCACCTCCCTTCTCGTTTTCCCCTTCATTTTCTTAACATTTTTCCTCAGAGGAGGAGGATTGCGGGGACTATTTAATTTTGACCAGCCTTCTTCCCAGCGGCCACCCGAACCAAGTGATATTTTTGTGTGTTTTTTCTCGTTTCTGAAGCCCCGACGAGGCCGGGCTGTGTACAGTAAAGCAGTGGGGATGACTTTAGAGTCGATGATGGCCTGCTGCCTGAGCGAAGAGGCCAAGGAGTCGAAACGAATCAACGCCGAAATCGATAAGCAACTGCGTCGGGACAAACGCGACTCGAGACGGGAGTTGAAGCTGCTCCTCCTCGGTACGAGAACCGCCGTTAAACTCACTCGTACACATAAATATACAGTCAGTCGACAGGTTTCGCTGTGGTTTTCAGCGGTGACTTGTGGTACTAAACACGCCACCTCCGTTTTATCGCGGTGGCGGTTTTCTAAAGTAGGTTTAAGGTGTTTGCGGTTAATGATTCTTTTCTTTTTTTTATCCAAGTAAATAGTTTGCAGGCTATCAGCGTTAGCGAATATGCTAAGGCGTTAGCGCGTTAGCATATGCGGGCCGAATACTGGACAGGGCCTGGCATGCAACAGCATACAAATCTCAGCATGCTCTCTGTTGTGTGCATATGCATGTACATGTACACCAGAGGTCTGCTTTTAGGCGAAATTGTTGTATACTGGCTGGTTTGTTTTTCTAGCTGTCAGTTTTTGACCCAAGTGGTCTGTTGTATGATAATGCATGTTGCATGCCGTTTGATAGAGCTAGAGAGTAATGTGTGCAAAAGGACAATGGAGAATGACTGTACTGTATGGCAGAGTTGCTTTGCACAGTGTCAGTATGTGCAAATTAAATGACAATGGTTTGTGTAACTGCATGAATCCTGTTGGATTACAGTATTCAAATCGTAGGTAAATCAGGCTGAGGTTTGTCAGTTGAGCGTTTATTGCTTTAGTGAAGGGAAGTATAAATGCTGTTTAGTTGGTGCAGATGATGTTTTCCCTTGATAATCTTGACAAGTTAATGAGAAAAAAATATAAATTAGTATGCAAGTAACAGCCTGGAGTACAAAGCATCAATCAACGGATGCATCTTTGGAGCAATACTATGTCAGTCTGTGCCACCTGTCAAATTTGGGTCATCTCTGCACTTTTACCATTTATTCCTGAGTTGAATTATCTCAAAATGGTGGACAGTTATTGCCTTATGAGGGCGTGATTGCAATGCACACTGGACTCTGGTTACTCCCAAGGAAGGAGAATTGGATGTTTTATCAAGCTGTGAAGTTTGGTTGCTGTTCTGTCTATGACTCGGTGAGTTTGTAAGCAGTGATATCTGACACGGACAGCCTTCATTCATTTCCTATTAGTTAGTACTGTTTTTCCGCTTGAAACCACAAAATGAGCTGCTCGTATTAAAATGGATCATACAGTAGGATGAAACAATGAGCTGATGACAAAGCCAGATAGGGAGAGATGGACAGAAGTGTGGATTTTGGTGAGATGAAGTCCAAATGACCCTCGCTAAACACAGCCCACCTTGGTTACGGTTGTCAACTCAGAGAAGCTTTAAAGAACTTCATATTGGAAAGAACTTAATTTCCACGAACAATATGAATTCTTTTCAGTAAAATGTTTTTGTTCTTTTCTGATGTTACACGTCTATACATGCACATGTTTGATGCAGAAACGTAAACCAAAGATATCTGTTGTTATCTATATCACAGAAGACTTTAGTTGACTGGTAAGCATTTGTTCAGTTTCTGTGGTTTTTAAGTTAAGTTAGTGTGTCATTCGTGAGCATGTTTCACTGAAAATGTTAAGAGAAATTTCCAAGAGGTTTCTGGGATGTTCTGTGAAGCTAACCAGGGGAACACAGTGTAAGGAAGGGTCATTTGAATTAAACATTCTGTTTGAAACATTGGTGAACCTGTATGCAAGATTATTTTACCTTTCGTTTGAAGTTGTCACCACCCAAGCTTGTCAACGCAACCCGAGCTTTGCATAAGCATTCTTGAACTCTGGATAGGAACATGAGCACTTCTGTAACAGTGAATGATTCTGAGGACACAGTGGCTCCTATGTGGATCTGTGACCTCTGTGAAAATACACAAGATTGACCTATGAGAGAATTAATAAGTAAAAGTTCTCTCCCTTTTGCTATCCCTCTGCCACCAAAGGAAGTATATATAAAAAAAAGCAGCTTGTTGGTGCTCAGTCATCCTATTAATGGCCCATCATAAATAAATTAAAACTGTCAGCCTAACTCTGGATAAGTCTTGGCTAGTCTGGATTAGCCAAGACCTTAATAGGCTTTGTGAACACATATTTGCTCCATTGCTGATACTGTAGCTGCTTTGTGTTAACCAGCATCTCACTCTGTAAAAACAGCTTAGTCTAGATCAGTGATCAGTGATTAGGGTTGGAGCTAAACTCTGCAGGAAAGTGGATCTCGCGAGCCAGATTTGAGGATCACTGGTCTAGATGGTTAAGCTTTGACAAATTGTGGCTATTAGTAGGACTGGGCGATATTTCAGATATTCACAATGTATAAGCAATGATTTTTGGCCATTAATTCAGCGATCTTGTCTTATGGTTTGGATGTATGAGAGCATTGTCTGTGGCAATATTCATGTGCTAAAATGTTTGATTTTTAAATATTGCTGCTTACAGGTGCATCTCAGTAAATTAGAATGTCGTGGAAAAGTTCATTTATTTCAGTAATTCAACTCAAATTGTGAAACTCGTGTATTAAATCAATTCAATGCACACAGACTGAAGTAGTTTATGTCTTTGGTTCTTTTAATTGTGATGATTTTGGCTCACATTTTACAAAAATCCAAAAATTTCAACAAATTAGAATATGATGACATGCCAATCAGCCAATCGACTCAAAACCCCTGCAAAGGTTTCCTGAGCCTTAAAAAATGGTCTCTCAGTTTGGTTCACTAGGCTACACAATCATGGGGAAGACTGCTGATCTGACAGTTGTCCAGAAGACAATCATTGACACCCTTCACAAGGAGGGTAAGCCACAAACATTCATTGCCAAAGAAGCTGGCTGTTCACAGAGTGCTGTATCAGTTATTTTGGTTCATCATTCTGTTAATTTAGTGAAAATTGATATGCAGAATATGCCTTGCCACTGTATTGTATGTCTTGCATTACATATTGTGAATTTAATTGACTACAGTGGCTCTTTGGTCAAAATTATGGTTTCTCTGATTGAAAAAGTTCTGAAATAATTTTTTTAAAAATATTTTATGCTATATGGCCCAGTCCTAATAATTTCATATTTAGCAGTAGTATATGTTAATGTTTAGTATATTTTAAGTATATGAAATCCATATGGTAGCTGATCTATGAATATGCAAATTAGTCCAGACTCCTCTCAGTCACACCAGCCAGCGCCTCCTGATCCACTGAACTGTAGTAAACGCAAAACAATGGCATACATGGATAATGACTGATAAAACTATCTTTTTACTAGCAGACAACTACAGTGAAGACTGTAACAATCGTTAAAGTTACTTACTTGACTAGACTCGATTACTTCCGTTTGTGATTCTTAATTTGCGCCCACGAGCATACGCGTGTGAAGTGCAGATACCGATGCGGGAGAGGTGGGTCTGACTCCGGGCTACTTTTACACTGTTGCCACGGGTTATAATGCAAGTTAGCGGTTCTAAATTCACATTAAACCACAGCTTAATGGGTTTTTTGCTTTCATTTATTTTTGGTTTTGTGCTGGTATTGGTATATATTGCATGCTAGTGATAGGAATCGATCCCTTGACGTTATTGGTTTGTGACATGGCAAACCGAGGGCTGTTTCAAACTGTATTTCTGGGTCAGCCTTTGGGAAACTACCGTTTTAAGGAGAAAATACTCAGCAATGGTGTTGATTAATGGATTGGCACATGGTTTGTCTAAAGGCATATTTAAAACATCATATAGACAAATAAACAACATAAAAAACTTGATTTTCACTACAGGGGACTTTAAGCCTTCTTTCTTTGCGTGAACATTTGGGCAGCATTATGCAAATCTTCCCACATGGTGACGTAGACGTGGGGGTGTTTAAACAAGGTGTTTTAGGAGGGTGTGGACGAGTCTTAACTTTTATAAAGAATATCTCTTTGGGTTTGAGACTTTAGTCTAGTGATGCGCGGATGGCGGTTATATCCGCGGGTTAGGTAATAAAAAAATACATTCTGATTATTTGCGGGTGGGTCGTGGGTGGATAAAATAATTAATGCAAATATTAACTACATTTTCTAAAATATGAACATGTTTTAAATAGGCTTCAGAAATTGAATAAACTGTAAATTAACATTAAAAGTTATTCAACAAAACATTTATTTAGTAAAGAGCAGTGAGGGATTTTCTCTATTTTTTGTTGTTTGATTAACATTAATGACAGACGGCACAGCTTTATTAGGCTGCTGTCACAAGACCTATTTCATGGATCCAATACTGATACTCATGCGTTTTATTTTGCAACCGTTTACATTAACTTAAGACAAAACCGTCAGTGCTTTCTCAATTTGGTACTCGCAGCACGTGCTTTGTATGTGACTGCGAGCACACAGAAAAGCGCCTCTGGACAGCGCGAGTACCGAATGGCTTAAAAGACGTGAAAATAATACATTTTTGTGACAATGCAACAATGACCGATTAGGCAATTGACAATTCTGTCAACTGTCCCAAAACGTGAGCTAAAGTCTTATATCGCAGCGTGCAGCAGCTCTAGATGCGTCGATGTGAAGAGAATGTCAAAGAGCAGCAGCAGACAGTTAGCCTATGTTTGATCAATTTAGCCTTCTCAAATCATCACGACTTGCCTAAAATAAAATCTATAGATATAAAACAGTTCAAGCATATAACAATGTTTAAACGTTAAACCTAGATAAATGTGCACTATATCCAATAGTTTGTGCATAGAGTGGAAGCTAAAGCGCGCTTTGCTTTGGAGGCGCCAGCGCGATCACTTGCATTTTTTTCAGTGGCTACGCCGTTATTTTTGCTCATAAAGGTAAGAGCAATACATCATTCGTAGCTGTAAAGGGTCTACTTTTATTTGTGTGCACTCACAATGTCAACAAAACGTTGTGCTTTTATAAAATAAAGAAAACAAACATGATGCGCTTTCTGCCGTCTCGTCTTGAACAGGAGCGCTTCACAAAAATGAACCAAAACTCAGCGAATACATGTCTCACAGACATGATAAATATATCTATAGAAAGCTTTAAATTGCTACTTAACTAAATAAAACAAATCAAAAACAAAAACTCTTTAATTATAATCATAATCCATAAAGATGCACTTCTCTCTGAGGGCGCGTCTAATGAGGAGATGGCGAGTCAGGATCGGCAACTTCATCCTTGCGACACCGACTCAGACAACACTAGTTTATTAGTAAATAACTCGGATATCCTTACCATTTCCCCGTCACATTTATGGTAATTACTTTTGCCGGTGCTTTGCGGCAAGCTTAAGCCTATTGCTTGCATTTGAATGCAGAACTGTTCAGCTGTACTGACGGCACGCACCATACATACATACTGCTGCTGTGGGACACTAAACACCGTCGAGCCGCTCTTGACAGTCACGGTAGCATGGTCTCGTGTTGTTTCCACCAGCGAGGCAAAATTTTTCATCACTAGCCTAATTGATGGATGTCTAAAATATAAAAATAAGGAGAAGCCTAAAACAGGCCCGAGGCCCGGCCCGCATCAGAACTATGACGAAAAAATTGGCCCGAGGGGCGTAAAAAAAGTCGGGGCCTGTGGGGCCCGGGCTGAAATGCAGGGCTCTAGAAGACGCGGTACAGCTGAATCCCTCACGCTGTTTTCATCTGATGGTTTGTGTGGATTTATTCACTCATCTAACCTACACGCTATATTGAATAAATGTTTTGCAGCAATTTCCCTCATTTTAAAGTCAAAAGCTGCGGGAATGAGTAATGTGATGTATGCGCAATCCCGCAACGAAATTCAGGACCTTATTAAACATAATTCTATTATACAGAGAATTGTGAAATAGATTTTCATGACTTTTCAAAACCTTTCTGGGTTTATTTATTTTTACAAAACTTTCCAGGCCTGGAAATTGCTGTTCAATGACTTTTCCAGGTTTTTCATGACCGTACGAATCCTAATGTGATGATTGGGTGCGGTTATCTAAATCAGACAAAAATACAGGTGTGGGTGGATAATTTATTTGAAGCTGCGGATTCGGGTGACGTTTTAGCTCATCTACGCATCGCTACTTTAGTATTTGCAAGTTTAGGGATCTTATCTATTCATGAACAGACCCCTTTAAATACCCTGCCTCCACTACATAGGCCTATGTTTGTCACATCATTATAAGTGTTTGATCACCACATTTGAGTTATCATTGCCAAAAATGTGTTTATGTATATATATATATATTATATATATATATATATATTCTGTTTATGTAGGCTATATACTGTATTCTATATACAGCACCAGTCAAAAGTTTTTGACTATACTTTTGACTATATTGTACTATAATATAGCCTACACATAAAGAATATCGGCAGATATATCGGTATCATTCTTTTTTTACTCCCTAATATAGGCATCGGCCCCCAAAAAACCCATATCAGTCAGGCTGTAGCTGTGACCTTTTGAACCGAAATCTGGATGTTATTTCATTCACAATGTGAGATAAATCATTTCAGATGTACAGAGAAGCCTCATATTTTCTGTATGACCTCTGAATACAAAATAATCTTGTGTTTTTGGCCTTTAACCAACCTTACCAGTAGTACAGAAGCTTAGTCCGGCTTCTGGAGATGTAACTGACTGGTAAGGTTAGTTAGCCCCACAAAGAACATGGGAAACAGGATATGATGCCATCAAGGACTTCTGTTTTTAATAAATAAGAATTTGGAAATGTTAAAATATGCTAGTCCACTTTTCTGCAATCCATGCATCTTTAAGGTTTGTATTTAGTGTATTAAGAGGTTAGTCTGTGTTGTTTAGCTTCTCGGATCTCCTCAGAAATCTTTGGCTCTACACATTCAAAAGTTTGGTAGCATCAAAACATCTATGCATATGCACTACTTAGTAGTGTAACCGTTTCATTTAAGCATGATTGCTCGTTTAAGAAATTTCAGAGATTCCTAATTATGTAATCAAGAAGCATTCAAAAATATGCTGCACCTTGCTGTCATTTGGGAACCAAGTATGAGATCTTCACCATATTGTAATCTCATACATGCTTCCAGTTATGGAAATGTTCTCCTGATGATATAATCATACAGTTTACAGCGTGTTTTATGAACCACAGAGATGCTTTCACCCATGCAACTTTTAATAAATTAACAAGTATGTTGTAATGGATTGTTCATTATTGTATGTATTGCTATCATATGGGTGATTGAAACGGTAAAGAGTTTGTTTTATCCAGCTTCTCGATGGCTTTGTTTGACAGGGCCATGACTTCCTGCCAGTGCCATTCGTTTTGTCGCTCGCTTCACTGAGCTGGCTGCTCCACCCTTTCCCACTGTCCATGCGGTCCGTGTTGCCCCGGGTCTGCCCTGAAGCCCTTATCAGGCTATGGAGGAGCCAGGCGCACTAGGCCTTGTCGCTGTCTGTACTTGGTCAAAACAGATTAAAGCTAGAATTTGCCCCCCAAAATTAAGTATCCTATGTAGGAATGGACAGTATTGTAGAAGTGATTCTGGTCTTTAACTGGTGCAGAGGTTCTTGATCTCTACTGCATATTGTTCTTGCTAGTTAATTGTTTGAGGTGAACTGTTGTATAATGGTCTCTGATGACGTACTAGCACTATTCTGGCTTCAACCTTGAAGATTTCATAAGGATGAGTTAAAGTGCCCCTATTATGCCTTTTCGAATATTACCTTTCATGCAGTGTGTCATGTAGCTGAATGTGAACATAAACTATCTGCAAAGTTGTGAAGCCGACAGTGCACGATAAATAAAGTTTATCTAAAAAGATAAAGTCTATCAAAAAAAGAGTCTGCTCGCAATCGCCTAAACAAGTCGTCAGAAATTCGAATCTTATTCTGTTACGGTTGTACGTCATGAAGTAACACATTTGCATAATGTCTGCCCACGTTCTACGTCGCCAACTTGCCTGCCCACAAACACAGTAAAATTTCTGTGTGGTTAACATCATGTCGAGAAGACGCTGTATCCTACACTGTGAGAGTAAATTTGTTTTATCACATCTTATAATTACCACAAACTTGTTAATGGGGTCATATGATGCTACATGCACTTTTACAAGTTGTTTGAACAGAAATGTGTGTAGGCAGTGTGTGTACACAATAGAGATGGGCGATATGGGCTTTAAAATTATATCGCGGTATTTCTGGTATTTATTACGATAACGATATCAATGACGATAATTCAGGGCATCCTGTTTCTTTTAAGAAAAGTATTATCTTTCCTAGTTTTACCTAAAATAGGGTGAGCATTAATGAGTTCACACGTAATGTAAAGACTGTTTAATTCATACTGGAAGCCGGAGGGCGCTCTTGCACAGAAACTCCACATATCCATAGCAGAAGAAATACTACTGGCGATGCTCCAGGAAGGTATCCAGTTATCGCTGAATAAAACGCCTTTATCACGGAATGTAATACTATCATTCTGTAATAAAACCCTGTCTGGTCACAAAAAGAAGTATTTCAAACTATGCTATGTTATTAAGTTAATTTGGAGAAAAAGCATGTCAATAAATTATATCTTTGTTGGACAACAGTTTTGTAAACTGGCTCATACAGATGCAAAACTGTATCGCACACGTGCTACTGTAATACATTTATTCAGACCGATTTTTTATGCACTGTACATCCCTAACCGAACCAGTTACAGATTGTAAAAGGGGCTCGAGCTCCTCATTTAGCGATATAGGCTACTCCTCCTCAATTTCACGTCTGCTTTCCGTGATGTCGCTCCGCACTGTCGCACACAGAAATATGTCAACAACTAGACTTTATCGTTATTATCGCAGGAAGACTTCATTCTTATCGTGGGGAGAATTTTTACCGGTATATCGCAAACGATAAGATATCGCCCATCCCTAGTACACAACCACCTTAAAATGATAAAAATCCACCCAGTGTTTTTTTTTTTTTAAATCTGCTCGTATCTTTTCCCCTTTCTCAAACCGAGCCGATCTCAGATGCCTGTCTGTGTGATGTCACAAAAACAGGCCTCTCCCACGATAGTTTGATTGACAGTAGCGTTTCAGCACAGACTGGACTAGCGTCTTACCTTAGACTCGCCCTGAGTGAGCTGTCATCAGTCCGCTATTGTTTCACCGCCGGAGCAGATGTAGACAAGAATGACTCCTAAGCGATTGAGGTGTTCTGTTGTTGGATGTAATAATGAACATAGCAGTCGTTGTTTACTCCCGACATCTGAGCCGCTGAAGACACAGTGGATCACGTTTGTTTTTGAAGAGAATGCGCCCCCGATTTACATAAATGCGTCTATGTTCGTGCAAATCTTTTGTGATCCAGCTTCACCTTCAGAAGAAGTGAGTGTAAGGTTTTCTTAATGAATTGCAAATCGCCTTTCCTAATAATGTGCTGATTAGTAAGTTTCACGATAAATGTGGCTAAAGTAAACAGTCTCAGAGAGCAGCTTGGAAGAGAGGGGCGGGGTCATTAACATTTAAAGGAAAATGTTACAAAAGTGCGTGCTCTAAAAAGAACAGTTTTTGACCGGGTAAAAAAAGGTGTTTTTTACACTACCATTGAGAATTTTTTACCAAACTATGTTACAGATTTCATTAAGACCCTAAAGAATCATATCAACGTGTGGAAAATGGGCATCCTATGACCCCTTCAACACTTGACACTTGCCACTGAGAAAACGTCCTGCTCCAGTCGTGCTTGCGAATCAGTCTCTTGTCGATCAGCCAGTTCAACCGTTTCATCATCAGACTCTGGCTCGAATTGGTAAGGTACAATCGATACCATCTTTTCTATGTTTTGACAAGTCTCCAGGGCTGTCATTCCGTCATGGCAGTGGGCGTTTAGTTTCCGACACGCGCTATACACGGTAGACCAATCACAAAGAACTGTGCCATCTGACCAATCACAGCAGTGAGGGCGCACGGAAAGGAGGGGTTTAGAGAGACTGATTCTTTGAACTGCTTCACACGAGTCGTTTACAAATCATTTAGAAATGAGGTAAAATTAATTACCTTGAGAAAACTAGCGTGTTTTTGACCTTACATGCATGTAAACCTGTTTTAGGAGACTCATAAAACAATATTAGCAACCTTAAAAATGGCATAATAGGGGCACTTTAAATGACCACTGTTATAAACATCAATCCCCAATCAAGCACGCAACACCTCAAAAGTGTCATTTTAGTATTTCATATATATATATATATATATTAAACCGTAATTTTCTTTAAAGTTTTAGTAATTTCATTGCTTTTGTCCTTATAATTTTTTTTATATTTCTCTTTAGCTTTATTTTTACTTCTATTTTAGATTTAGACATTAAACTTTAATTCTGTTAGTTTCCAAGGCAAGATTTCTAATTTTCTTTTAAATTTTGAAAGTTATTCATCTAATATTTGTTTTATTTCAGCTTTATTTCAATTAACAAATGCTATTTGTTTTATAGTTTTATTTTTAGTTAATAATAACACTACTCCGCATCAAATAGGATATGGTGTCACAGTCTAGTAAATAAATCATAAGGAATGAATTCAAAATGAGAACAGTTTTTGTAACAATGATTTGCATCCTTTACATTCTCAGTGTTAGCTGTTGCTCTGAATATAAGTTTGAGACAGAGACTGAGGCTATTTACCTAATTAATGAATGCAATTTTATTTTTATTGTATTTATTAGCTTTTTTTGTTTATTTACTGTCATTTATATATTGTCTCATTTCTTTTTCTACAGTACCTTTTAGTTTTCTTGGATTTTTCATCTCTGTGGAAGTGCCTCTTTAGTCCTTCCTGTAATTTCTTGGTTCAATGAAGTACACTAAACTAGAGACTAAAGAGGTCAGTCTGTGATGTTTAGATCCTCTGTTTGTCTCAAGTCTTCCTGCAGCAGAATGTGAATTTTTCATTCTCCTGCGTTTACATGCATGTGAATGAAGCACAATATCTAGTTTCACCGCGTCTTTGCACTAATACTTTACTTTAATGTTAGGTTGGCCAGTGTCACACATAAATGTGAACAACAAAACCAGCCGATTTGATTTCAGCTTTTTATGCACCAAAAATGGCCTGGTGATTTGGTGTGAGTTTGCATTGTTGACTGCATGCTAGCATTGGCAGCCGTTGTTTTGGAGTGCTTTGTTCCTGGCTGCCCTACTGAAGATTAAACTTTGCTTCTGACAGCCACATCATGTTTCAGTATGGGCCTTGGCTTCTACACACTTTCACTTTCAATTGTAGTGCTCATAGGACACATTTGTCTTGTTTTTTTCTCATGAGCAGTCCTTTAACTAAACCCTAACTTGTTTTCAGTGCAACACTTGAGCTGTTCACAGATCAGTCGCCGTCCCTTTTTCCATTCCCTCCCAAGCAAGGCTTTACGGTGGTTTCCATGGCCAGAGCAAACAAGAGGATTTGTACTTTGGACTATCACCTAGCAGGTGACGAAACTCTTGGCCGGCATGCACATCAGGTGTCTGCGCAGGGCTTTTGTTTGATTGCGACCCACCGTTGTAGCGCACAATGGATATATGAACATGCTGTGACATCCGTCATGATCAAATAAGGCAGTGCAGTCATGACTGTGCCTCTGTGACAAGCCGCTGTGACAGGCCCGTCTAGAGCTGGAGGGTTGCTTCCTGTCACTACTGTCCATGTTAGGAGAGCTAATAGACCGAGTTTATCACAGAACCACCCGCTTTCTCTTCTTAGAGAGCAGTGGATGTTTGCTGGATGTTAGTGCCAGTCGTTGAGATGATTTTTCTCCTTATCACTACCAGGAGCTAGGATACTCAATAAAAATCTCCAAGATTCACATTTATGCTGCAGCTAAATGCATTGTGGCATTATGATGTTTCTATCAGCTGATTTAATCTGTTTGACCGTCTCAGCCCTCTGTCCACATGAATACAATATTTCAAGAGTTTTCTCTGCATTTTGGCCTCCCATTAAGCAGAGTTGATTACATTTCAGAATTGAACAACTGGCTCCCTTTCAGTTCATGAGTGTGAATTTGAATAGTTTTTGAAGAAGTTTTTCAAAATGCTGACATTTGTGGACAACAGTGACATCATGAACATGGTTTGTAATGGTTGTTTATAAATATTGAGAATGCTTGAATCTGACAAATAGCTTTTTGACTATGATAGTGGACGATTGTTGTGGTCTGCTGTTGTAGGTTTGATGACATGTTTATAAGTGTTAGGAAGTATTTAGTTTGTATGACATCAGGAAAAAGGAACTTCAATTGACATACGCTTTGGCACAGTTTCAGCAGTTCCTTGCCTTGCATTATTATTCCAACATTTGTATTATCATATGGACTAACTGTAGGTGTAGACAGAATTTTTTTTTTTTGGTCCACATTTATACAGAGACGTTTTCGTGCACCTGTGGAAAAGTTCTCAAATGCACCCTCACAAAATTTGCCCTAGAATTTTTGTTAATATTCATCCTGCCTCCAATCACTCACCTGTCAGTCCTTCAAGGTCTGTATCAGAGTTTTGCATGACAGCGGGCAAGTGGAATCCTGAAGTGTCCCTAACGGTAGGTAATCTACTCTTTAATGAGGTGGATTTTAATTGGCTGAGAGTCCCTGCTGTTACTCTTACATAAGCAGCCCCCATGCTAACCGGCCTGTAGAGAGCGCTGTTGTCAGAATGCACATGCTGCCACACACGGCGCCTAGAGCCAAACAGGACCAGGTGGTCTCGGAGTAGAGCTAAGTGAGAGCGAAGCGATGCAGGCCATGGTGCCTTGCCCTCACGATGCTCAGAGAAATTTGCGAATATTTTCATCCCAAACCTGCCTTACAGTGAGATTTCTATGTAAAGAGTCTCATTTTCACTGACATGCATGTATTTATAGACATATTCTCTGTTACCCCTGATGAAATTCTTGACTGACCTGAGTTTGTCCGCTGCTCCCCCTGTGGCAGTATTTATAGAACAGGTGCCATTCTCCAGCGAAACACAACGGAGACCTGCAGGGATGGATGGCACACGCATGTCATTCTTTATTGCTCCCTTTCTTTTCATAATATTTCTTCTGCTTAAAGAGTTTATAAGAGTTTAGTTTATACTCCACTATTTTTGAAAATAGGCTTGAATTTTCCAACTCCTCTAGAGTTGAGTTTGTTGAACAGTTGAGTTTTACTGTTTTTGAATCCATTCAGTAATATCATTGCGCCTGCTGCACCCATGGTACGGCAGCAACGTTCCTTGATTATTACGCCGGAATGAGAGTATAGTTCCTAGCCATATCGGCCTCCCTTCGATAACGATAGAAATTTTTTTCGATATAGTGCGCGATATAGGCACGTGCTATGAGTGACGCAGACCGCACACACAAACACATGCTGAATTGAGTGCTGTGCCTGCCTGTGATGAGGAGATTGTGAATAATAAAAAAAGAATATTAGTCAAATTTAAAATAAACAGTTGCATTTGAATGCAAAAATAGTACAATCAAATGTTAGGTGTGCATCGGGGAGTGTCAATAGTGGAGCGCGAGATGCGGTGATGATGTTGTAAGTGAAGTTGTTGTATTTTAATGTTTGATAAGTCTAGCCCACCAGACGTGCAGTTTCTGCGTTATTCATTCAAAATATTAGAGAAATATACAGGTGCATCTCAATAAATTAGAATGTCGTGGAAAAGTTCATTTATTTCAGTAATTTAACTCAAATTGTGAAACTCGTGTATTAAATAAATTCAATGCACACAGACTGAAGTAGTTTAAGTCTTTGGTTCTTTTAATTGTGATGATTTTGGCTCACATTTAACAAAAACCCACCAATTCACTATCTCAACAAATTAGAATATGGTGACATGCCAATCAGCTAATCAACTCAAAACACCTGCAAAGGTTTCCTGAGCCTTCAAAATGGCCTCTCAGTTTGGTTCACTAGGCTATTAGATGGACAAATATGACTGCTGCACTCGCGTCTCACAGAAGAGATGTAGCCATGCAAAGTTAAAACAGTTTAAACTTTTAGAAAACGTGTCACAAATCTGTGGAGGTTTATTCCGTTTCACTTCATCTCATATGTTTTTAGAGGCAATGTGTGATGGGCGATTCGGCTCTTTGGATTAAGGAATGCATAAATACATGATGCTGTTTTGTTCATAATTGTTTATGCAATTTACGAAATTATGTTTGATTTATATGAGCGTCTCACAGAAGAGATGTAGCCATGCAAAGTTAAAACAGTTTAAACTTTTAGAAAACATGTCACGAATCTGTGGAGGTTTATTCCGTTTCACTTCATCTCATGTTTTTAGAGGCAATGTGTGATGGGCGATTCGGCTCTTTGGATTAAGGAATGCATAAATACATGATGCTGTTTTGTTCATAATTGTTTATGCAATTTACGAAATTATGTTTGATTTATATGAGTTAATTTAGACGTAATGCACGTTTTTCTTTTTATAGACAGTTATTTCCTTTGCTTTGGCAATTTAATTTTGCTCATTGCGCACTTTTGTGGCTTTGTGGAGACAAGCCAAAAGTTTCCTTCAGACCTATTTAATCTGCATATAAAACGTTATAAATTAGATATTTGTTTAATTTTTATTTTGTGTTTGACTGTTAAAACAAAAAATATTTGTTGTTTGTCTCAATAAATTGGGTTAATTTAAATACAGTGGTTAAATTAAAAAGTTTTTTTCTATTGCTCTTTGTTTTAAAAAAAGATTATAAAAAATGTCAATAATTATCGATAACGAACGATATGAAACATTATATCGTTGATACATTTTTTTTTAGCTATATCGCCCAGCCCTACGTTTATGAGTCAAGCTGTGAGACTCGTTGGCCTTTGGGAGAAAGTTCACTGCATCTGGTGCTATTCGATTTCACATAGTCAA
Source organism: Sinocyclocheilus grahami (assembly GCF_001515645.1). Taxonomy (NCBI): domain Eukaryota; kingdom Metazoa; phylum Chordata; class Actinopteri; order Cypriniformes; family Cyprinidae; genus Sinocyclocheilus; species Sinocyclocheilus grahami. The sequence goes on from NW_015505818.1 coordinate 229,176, forward strand.
ATAAAATAACCAAGCACTTCCTTTTTGAATCATGTAAACCTCAGAAGGTATCTCTACCGGCCATGCAAATTCTGCGGTTGCTGTTTATCTGATACACTCACCTCAAACAGCTCACTGCGGTTACAACATGCTGCAAATGGCCTACTGGCTAGATTTGCATGCTTTCCAGGAGCAGCAGTGTCACTTCCCCCTTACGGTCTGGGTGTCTGCAGTGATTCAAACCTGCGCTGACCGTAGGGTCAGTGTAACATATGGAGGAGGGAGTGCAGGGAAGTGGGCGCAGCCTGTTGTGCGCTCAGATAGCTTCATTCTGCTGAAAGCAGGAAATGCTTTATAAAACGGAGCCGCATTTGCTGTTTGACCCTAGTTTTGGAGTGTGTTTTGGGGGGGGGGGGGGGGGGGGGGGGTTTTGCCTGC
>NW_015505818.1:229602-243575 GCF_001515645.1 Sinocyclocheilus grahami
GGGGTTGGGTTTAGCCTGTCGCTATGGCAACAACAGTTTCTCGGCTCTGTCCACCCACGTGGTGCTCGCCGTGTGATTGTTGGCCTCTTCCCATACCCCCCCATTCATAGCCACACGGTTTCAGGCCGGTCTCTGAATGAGACTCCTGCAGGACTTGAGGGACAGTTGTAGCCTAGATTAGAGTGACTTTTCTGGCTCGTACGCTCAACTGCTGCCAGCGTCTCTGGTGTTATACGGGCCACTCGTGCTGGGCTGTAGCCCGAGGTGCCGCCATATCCTACATCCCAAACTGCTCTCCTATTTCCACTGTTCTTGGAGTAATTATTGGGCCTGAGAATTGGCAAGTGGTTATGGGATGCTGTTCAGCCCAGATTCTGTGAGTTTTCCCTGATTAATTTGACTCTGAAATGATGATCGTTAAAGAGGACGAACATTGTTGGTGTCAGAACAGTGTCAGAGTTTTGAGATCCAAACAATGGCATGTTACTGAACTACAAACTAAAATTCATATATTCACTACTGAATATATTATTTGCACTACCATGGTCAGTAAGTTTTTGTTAATGTCTTTGAAATATGTTTTTTTTTGTTTGTTTGCTTGCCAAGGCTACATTTATTTGATCAAAAATACAGAAAAACAGTAATACTGTGAAATATTACAATTTAAAATAACTGTGTTCTATAAATGTAATTTATTCCTGTGACATTTAAGCTGAATTTTCTTGTCTTCAGTGTCATAAGATCCTTCAGATATCATTTTAATATGCTGATTTGCTGCTCAAGAAACATTTCTTATTATCAATGCTAAAAACAGTTGATTAATATTTTTATTAGAGATGCACCGATCGATAGGCCAGGGATCGGAATCGGCCGATTTTCCTCATGATCGGCCCGGATCGGTGATCGGCCGGTCAGTCTCATTTCTTTCCGATTTCGAGCCGATCCGTTTTGTTTCCGGCGGCACAGGCAATAACGTCAGCTGCGCATTCTCGCTCTCTTCTCTCCGACGACCCCTTCTCTCTCACACACGTCTCATTCGCTCCGGTTAAATAGTGCTTGTATTGTGCATTATTTTAGTCATTCCCGCAGGTTTCACGCTTATATCAAACGTGCGCACACCAACACTGATCTATATTAGTGGAGCACACAAACCACGCTCAGTCTCAAACAGCTTGTGAGCCACAAATACCAAAATTAGTGGCTAACTGCGCTAAAACGTTCAAATACATAAATTATGTAAAAATGCCAGTTTTGGCGAGTATCCAGTTAAACACAGTCAGTTTTGAAACGTTAAATAGTTGAGAAAGAGAACGCATGTTGTGTAACAGTATATTTGGTCCGTGGATAAACTCTAAAAGGGACCGCAGTCCAATATTTATGCTGCTGTCTGTCATGTTAATCAAAGAACAAAAGACAAAGAAAATCATTTTCTGCTCTTGACTGAATACATTTTATAACTTTAATGGTAAGCATTAATCTGTATTAAATTTTTTACAATGAAGACTACAGAAATTAAAGTAATCAAATGTAAAATAACACTGGATGTGTTATTTTACATTTGATTACTTTAATTTCTGTAGTATTTCTTAACTGAATAAAAACTTACTTAACCTGAAAAACTTAGCTCTCTTTATTCTATTGCATTTATTTGTGCTGTTGTTTGCCATTTTTTTTATTTGTTCTTATTTTATTACTGACTTTTTACTTGTTTTTTTATTAAAATAAAACTTTGCGTTGAAGAAAAGTGGATTTTTGTTTGTATATGCTGTCAATTATAGTTCTTAGAAAGAAAATCGGAATCGGCAAAAATCGGTATCGGCAGATCACACTAACAAAAAATCGGAAATCAGAATCGGCCAAGAAAATTGCAATCGGTGCATATCTCATTTTTATGAAAACTGTGATGCATATTTTTTAGGATTCTTTGATGAATGGAAAGTTCAAAAGAACAGCATTTATTTGAAATCAAAATTTTTTGTAGCATCATAAATGTCTTTACTGTCACTTTTGATCATAATTTAATACATCCTTGCTGAATAAATGTAATCATTTCTCACACACACACAAACGTATATTAAGTTCAGAAATATATTTGTAAATATTAAATCATTAATTTCGGTCATAAGGGAAAAATAAAGTAACTCGAGAAAACCAAATGTGCAGTCTATGCACTGCTCTGGATGCTTCCAGTGTAGACAGCTTTTGTTACAGTGGGAGTGACAGTTTTATGCTATCTAGTGTTGTTTAGAGTCAGTTGATCCATACTGAGTCATTGTTTTGGAACTTAATATTGTTAGTATTCTCGCCCATTGACCTCTGACATAAGCAGTTTTTGGTTCTGGTTTAAGACCAGGATTTAGCTATTTGTTTTCAGCCTGTATGGCTTCAGAAGACTGGAGGTTTAGGACACAAGTTATATGAACTACTTTTATGGTGCTGTGTAAGTGTAATTCACCATCACTATGGTGAGTAGATTTACTAAATTGACAAGTCATGTATCTGCTTCCATTGAACTTGTTTTTTTTGCTCTGTCATAGCGGTACTTTTCTTTAACCCATAAAAAGTACAAACATAATCTTTCCCTCCCTAGTTCTCCTCCAACAGAGCCGGTTGTCCAGTCGATGGGTCCTGTGTTTGGTTTTGTAAGGGAGCTGAAGCCGAAGCGTGACCGCAGGCCTGCACCGTACCGGCTGGAGACTATAATAGCTGCCCCCCTATTTCTAGGTCGCTTCAAAAAATAGCATAGAGAAACATTTGAGTTATGAATATGCCTAATACTGGATGAGGAGGAGGGCCGGCTGTTCAGAGGAGCTAAACGACTGATTTAAGAGGAGCGGCTGTCTGTCCTCGTATACAAAGCAGAATGAGAGAGCGAGCGAGAGGACGGAGATAACGGCAGCCGGCTGCTGGAAGGATGGAGTGTATGTTGGGGGGTGTTGTAATCTTGTGACAGGGTCACGAGAAATAAATCAGACGTTTTAAATTATTCTGTTTCTTTTCCTCTGCTCGTCTGGAAAGGGTTTGGAGGAGGATCCACTTGCTTCATGAATGAATGAGTGCGTTTAGAGCTCAGTCGGAGGAAACGGCATATTTAATTTGATGTGAATGAAAGCAGCGCTGCGAGAGACAGAAGTACAGGCCGTTCAGTGTCATACTGGCCTGAGGTCACGTCTAAAATCGCCACGCTTTAAGTCAACGATTAGTCTGTGACAGAAAGCCACTGATCAAAGCCTATCTATCTATCTCTCTATCATGTTTTTTTTTACCATGGTTTTCGGTTCAATTCAGTTGGGTTCCCATAGCTTGGCACATCATAGTGTTTTTTTGCAATTTAAAATGGGATTTTTTAAACACATTACCAAAAAATGTCTGTCTACTGAGAAGTATTATTTTTTCCTATTTTTATGCAAAATAGGGTGGATTGGCCATTATTGAGTGCTATAAACACATGTAATGTCTGTTTCATTCATACTGGAAGCCAGAAGGCACCCTTACGCAGAAACTCCACGTGTGCATCACAGAAGTAATAGAACTGATGACACTCCAGGAAATCCCTAATATGAACAAAGGCATCCAGCTATCACTGAATAAAAAGAAGATGCGTTTTGAATGATGAAACATAAAGACAATAAAGACTCAACTGCGACAATCTATAGTTTATCTGTGTTCTTCAAGCCATCTCGGCTATTTTCATAATATTTATGTACATTTATAATCCATTGCTAATCGACGTAGCCTTTATTACAGTATAGAATATATTTTCAGCTTCATTCTGTTATAAGAATCCACCTTAGATCACAAACGGAAGTCATTTCAAACACTGGACTGATGTTGTGGAGTAAAAACATGTTCTGTTTTGTTCTACAACAGGTTTAGAAACGCTTGTCATTACAAGGGAAGTTTTGTTTTTGTTTTTTTTTCTGTCAAATATGGTGTCTACTAGTTTTATTCATGCTATATTAAAATGAAGTTTGGGATCAGCACTAAGCACTCATTTGTATTGTTCCCGAAAATCTAGCGATTGATAGATTGCCAAAGGAGTGGCTCAGATATACTGCAAGAACTTTTTTCAGGCAGGTAGCCAACTGATTGACTAAAAAACGTAAATGTGATGTGCCAAATTTCACATTATACTGCAGCAAGTGTTTTTTCAGATTCTTCCTACTGTAGCAACTCATTCCCGAGAGATCCAGCACCGAGAGATGCTGGTGCGTGTAGCATTTCTGTGACCGAAACTGAACTATACCAAACTAACTATACTATAGCATACAAAGGGGAGGCATTGTTACTATAGCAACCACATGACTGGCACTTTGAACTATGAATGCAGATTGTTTTTCCTTTAAAGCATTGCAAATATTTGTTATCAAACTTTCATTCACACATTCATAGAGGTATAGAAGAGTTTGTGCAACAATGCCGGATGTTTGTCTTTTTTAAGATTTCCCATTTCATTGAAAGCATTGTGAAACATGAGTCTGTTTGGGTTAAAGGTGTGTGCGGAGTGAGGAATTGCCCTTTATCTTTACCCATTGTTTTGATTTCTCTTGAGATTTAATGGATCTCAGTAATGGAATCTAACTGAATGAGACAATTATTGACTTGTAATAATGTAGATAGAAGCTTTGATGAGGAATGCTAATCTTATTGAGATCTCTGACTTTTGATTGCAGACCTTGGTATTTTGGCAGATCTGAGCACAGTTTGAGACATTGTTAAGATCTCTTCTGAAACTCTAGAGGAGACACGTAAGATTACTGGGGTCTCTTTTCACAGGTTAAACATCTTAGAAGCAGGAGACTTCAGCAAAAGTCTCCATTTAATCTCATTACTGTCTTGGAGAAACAAGTTTGGATTTATTTTTCTGTCTTTTGGGGGTTGTTGGACATTGCTGAGATGTTCAGAGATGAGAGTGAGTCACATACTCATTAGATACTTTTGAGAGCTACAACAGATCTATTCAACATCAGACATTTCTAGAAAATTCCCTGCTACCTGAAATGAATCATGGGTCATTAGAGCCCAATCTCATCTATCTCTTCCCCAAATAGGCTTTGGGGTTTGTTTTGATGGACATCCTATAATAAGCCAGGAGTCTCTTGGCATTAATGCATCCCTATATTTGGATGAGATGTTTTTTTGTGATCGGGAAAATCCCCTTTTCACATGCTTTCAGGACATTTCCTGGTTGTGCGAGCAACAAAACCATCTTTTCTGCTTTTGTGCAAAGATGCAATTAGAAACATCGTGGCGTGTTGCTCGGTTGAAACATAAAACAATTAGGCCATGATGCTTGTTTTGCGGGTTGCATATGAGTTTTGTTCGATGCACAGATACTATAATTTGATGCAGTTGGATTTGCATCTGTTTAGCATGGGAAGGAAACACAGTTTGACCTGCTTGATATGAAGCTCATTGACTCTCCAGAGATTCAGCCTTGTCATAACATAATCAGCACTGACCCATTAAAAACCAGCTTGGGTTGAACTCTTCATTTTGCTTTGGAACAGCAATGTACACTTTTATCTTCTTTCTTGGTTAAACCTTGGGTGTTGCCACTTCAGTTGTCTAATGCATCACGTCTTAGGCCATGTCCACACGTACACGGGTATTTTTATAAACACAGTTTTTCCTTCTTCCGTTTTTAAAAAAATCTCCGTCCACATGAAAACACAAACGCATGCTATGAAGCACTGTCAAGAGCATGCCTAACCAACAGGTGGCGATATAATCTCAACCGTAAAGCCATGTTGGCCAATCAGAAGCCTGAAAAAGTCTCCAGTAGGCGGAGATAACAGCGCAGGCTCCGACGTCACAAGCCAAAAACTCTGGTTTCGTTGTCTACACGATGACACTGCAACCGGAGTTTTTGAAAATCTTCACCCTGGCAGGCGTTTTCAAAAATGTTCGGTTTCAGTGTCCTGGTGCTGCATTTACGTGTGGACGAACGGCCATCAATTTTGGCCATATCGTCCAGCCTTACGTTCGTGTGGACAGGGCCTTAGGCTTATCTTATAGGTTATTTTAAAAAAATAAAAATTGGCCAACAAAAATTGGCTTTTGATTGGCCAACATGGCTTTACGGTTGAGATTATATCGCCACCTGTTGGTTAGGCATGCTCTCATTTTTTTTCTTAGTGTGAAAAACATTTAAAAAATCTAAACAACCTTTTTTCTCTATAAAGAACCTTTTGTGGAATGAAAAGGTTTTTTGGACATTGAAGGTACCTTATGGAACCATAGATGCCAGTAAAGAACCTTTATTTTTAAGAGTAGATAGGAGCAGTCAACTTGAAATTAAAATTGACTCTGTCTACCTTCTTCATACATGTTTTGTTTATTGTGCTTTTTTAAGTGATTCATGCTATTTTAAAGGACTTCCTGCCTCTTTTCTCATTGAATACCCTTTTGCATTTAGAAATGTTGCAGAATTAAAATGTGAGCATCATTTCATGTTGACTGATGATATTACGCAGCGCCTGAAAATAAGCTAACATAACCAACGTGACCACCTGCTTGCACAGGGAGCGTGCTGGGGACTATTTTCAGGCGCTGCGTAATATTATTGCGCCTGCTGCACCCATGGTACAGCAGCAAAGTTCCTTGATTATTACGCCGGAATGAGAGTATAGTTCCTAGCCATATCGGCCTAGAAAATCACAACTTTTCATTTTCCGTCAGTCTTAGTACACGATGTAACTACAGAAGAGGCAAGTTTTAAATAGGAAAAATATAGAAACTCTTTGGTCATTTTTGAGCGAGATGCTAACGGTCTAATCAGATTCAATGATCTATGCTAAGCTACAGCTAAAAGTGCTACCGCCAGACCCGGAGATCGGCTGAATGGATTTGAAAACGGTAAAACTCAACTGTTTAACTCTAGGGGAGTTGGAAAATGAGCCTATTTTCAAAAATACTGGAGGGTTCCTTTAAATATTTAATCCTTTTTTTTTTTTTGATTGTTTTTATTTGAAAATTATTTAGTGTTGCTTGCTGCACATGAAAAAAATTATATTGCAGTTATTTTGTTGATTATTAAAATTGAATGAAAAAACACATATTGCTGCTGCTGACACCAACTCTCAACCAATAAACTCTCTTTATTATTATCAGGTTTAACTTAAAATGAAGACATAAATATATTACTGTTGTAAATTACAGTTGAACTGTAAAATAATCAAATAAATTTGATAATTATAAACAATTAATTGACACTAAAATTTACCAATATTTATGTCTTAAATTCTTCATTTTCAGTCATTCAAACCTTCATGCTTTTATTTTGGCTGAATATTGGTCAAATTCAGTACATTTCTGTCCACAGAAATGTTGGAGATTATGGAAATGTGTAAATAAAGTGAACCTAATTCACATTGGATTCCTAAAATGCATGTTAAACTCATGTTGCATACAAAGATGAAGCATTTACTGTGAATTGAGACACTTATATTAAGTTATATACTTATATTGTGATTTCCATTTCATTTTGATTTATTGTGTTGCCCCATCCAGTTCCTGTACGAACCCCCAAGGGTTCGCAGACACCCATTTGGGAAATGCTGATTTAACCAAAGAGAGCACAAAACAAACTAAGTGTGCTGGTCACAAATAAAACAATTAAAACAAATCCCATAAACTTAAACTGAAGTGAGCCATGCCGTTTTTCTGTCTGAAAATGGATCAGCAGCTAACATCGCACAGGCACGTATTTGCTCTCATTAATTAGAAGTGGCTCTTTTCCCTCAATTGAATGATTTAGAGTTTTTGTTGTTGTTTAATTAAATCATTTCCAAGTGTCCTGATTTGCTCCCACACTGTGACCAAACCACACATGTGAACAGATGATCATAAATGAAGGATGCTGTACCGATGGTCTTGATCGTAGATCAAGAGTTTGAACATAAACCTGACCTCTGACCCTTCCCTCTGCTCTAGGTACGGGTGAGAGCGGCAAGAGTACGTTCATCAAACAGATGCGTATCATCCATGGCACCGGATACACAGACGAGGACAAACGCGGATTCACCAAACTGGTGTACCAGAACATCTTCACCTCCATGCAGTCCATGATCCGCGCCACTGAAAACCTGAAAATTGGCTTCAAGTACGAGCAGAACAAGGTGAGAATGATTCATGTTGAGTATTTTAAGTTAGACATGGTGAAACTGATGAAAACATGTCTAGGTCATGTTTCACACCTAAATCAAAAGGAATCATAAAGGAAGTTGAAGCCTGATAGGTAATTTAAAAAAATTTAGCATTCCATCACTTGCTCAGCAATGGATGCTCTGCAGTGAATGGGTGCCGTCAGAAGGAGAGTCCAAACAGCTGATAAAAACATCACAATAATCCACACCACTCCAGTGCATCAGTTAATGACTTGTGAATCCAAAAGCTGCGTGTTTGTAAGAAACACATCCATCATTAATTTGATGTGAGAGGACAACAGGGGATGGACTTTTTTACTGGAGGAAGTGTTTTTGGACTCAGTTTTTAGCTGGAAGCAACAATCCGAAGTTAAAAACGTCTTGATGAACTTGTTTCTTACGGACACGCAACTTTTTTCTTCACAAGATTGTGAAGTGATGGCCTGATGGACTGGAGTGGTGTGGATTATTGTGATGTTTTTATCAGCTGTTTGGACTCTCATTCTGACGGCACCCATTCACTGCAGAGCATCCATTGGTGAGCAAGTGATGCAATGCTACATTCCTTCAAATCTGTTCTGATGAAGAAACAAACTCATCTACATTTTTAAAAAGTCTAAAATGATGTCTACATTTTAGCTGCTGTAACTGGTTGCCATTGCTTCTAACCAATCATTTTAACCATGAATTGGTTTTCACCATTCATAATTTTGCTTTGGTGTGGCAAATGAAAAAAGTACAAATATTCCATGTGGTCTCACTATTAATGAGACATCACGCATAAGAGAAGCTCTGTAATAAATACAGAAGGATCAGAGCATGTTTAAAATAGGTTAGATTGAGTATTGCACATCTGCACTGCTGTATATTATCAATAGTTTCCTCCATTGCTTTTGTCTTAAACTGTTCATCTGCTCTGGGCTGCAGGCAAACGCCATGCTGGTGAAGGAGGTGGACATTGAGAAGGTGTCGTCATTCGACCAGCCCTACATTAGTGCCATTAAGATGCTGTGGACAGATCCAGGCATTCAAGAGGCCTACGACAGACGCCGAGAGTACCAGCTGTCAGACTCCACGAAATAGTGAGTAAATCTATCATCTTTTTATTGAATAGAGTATGATTATTTATAGTGTTTTTAAACAGTCAAATTCTCTAACAATTTTATATATATATATATATATACTGTATATTCACACTGTTGTGCATGCTTACAATCTACATGAAATGACCCCATTTACTTTCCTAATATGTGTTCCTGGTGATATTGTGAATGATAAATGTTGCATGTTATTTCATTGTAAAACATTTCTGGAATTTTTTTTTATTGTTAACTCATCCTCGCGTCATTCCAAACCCGTATGACTTTATTTCTTTTTGTGGAACACTAAAGGGGATTTTTTTTCCCCCCATGCAATTACAACGAATGAGAACTGAGGCTTTCCGGCTTGCAAACGTTTGATTTGACTCTTGTACTCTAGTCGTCTGATAGCTGTGTGTGGGGAACGGACTGAAATTTGAGCTTGTAATCACTCAAATTCAGACTGAATTTGCAAGGTGAATCAACTGATTCTTTGAAAAAATACTCAATCGCACAACGCTATTTCTCATTAACTCTGAACGAGAACAATTTTCAGTGAATAACTCACACAACGCTATCATGTGACTTCAGAAGATTTACAATATAGCACATGAGTCATATAGACTAATTTTATGATGCAGTTGTGTCCTGTTTAGAGCGTGAAAGCTCGTGTTCCTATTCATTGTAAAGGACAAATACAATTCTTAAAAAATTCTCCTCCGCTGTTCCACGAAAGAAAGAAAAGTCATACAGATATGAAACGACAGGAGGGCAAGTAAACGAATTGTCATTTTTGGATATACTATTTCTTTCATGCTAACCAATACCCAAGATGTTATTAAATCTGGAAAATGAAGGGGGAAAAATCCATTTCTGTTTAAAAAGAACACGCCTTTTAGCTTGTGCAACACATACAAATCAGTTCATGTCTCAAAGACTGTGTTTTATTGTTTCAAAGTTTTCTTTTTGTCAGTGGGTTTGTGTCCATGTCTCTCTGATGATCTCATTGAAGAGTTTGGCGGCAGTCAATCTTGTCCTATTTCTTTTACTGGACCAATATAATATAAAGGCAGTGCGAATTTCGCCGCATTAATACACACAGATGTATGAAGCCTGGAGTCGGTTCAAGAATCATTGGCATCATGTGAATCACACCCCCTGCTGGTTTGTTGGGGTAATACAGGTCACGTCGGTACAGTAGGAGTATCTGGGTGAACATATTGACACAAATTCAACTAATACAATTAGAAATGTATAATCTATTTAATAAATTAACTATTTATATAAATGTATAATTAATCTGTGTCGACAGCAGTGACAAGCTACAGAATTTTACTAAATATCTTGCTACAAAATCTAAAGGTATTGAAATGAATTCAGCACTACATATGAGAAGATGGGATGTTCTACAAAAGCATTTGCTTATTGATTTGGTTGATGACTGCGGAATATATTGTAGTTTAATTGGTAAAACAACGGTCAGGGATGCATATGGACACATCTCATTTAAAGTATTCATTTTTCAGATTTTGACAGCATTTGCTAAATTAAAAATGCAACATAATGAGGTCATGTGACAACATTGTAGCCAGACTACTGCTTTGCATGCTATTAAACATAGTATGCAATGTACAGTATGCATGTCGCATGTTAAATTCAGCAGATGCAATTGAGGAATAATTATGTTGTTTTGTTTGTGCAATAAAAATGTAACGTAAAAAAAATCACTAACATTCATTTCTTTATTCTAGGAAGATTTTTAATTTTACAGGGTTTAATTGCATGAAAGTAATGTCACAATGCAAAAGCATCTTAATATTCTTTATCCAGAATATCATTTCTCATTTCTATTGATTCTGGATAAGTTGTTGGTAGTTTTCATGGTGTTTTCCTTCTCATTCGACATTCAATTCAAATAAGACAATAAAGAGATTTATCCTTACTTACAGCATACTATTTCAGAAATAATAGAGAGTATGCATTGTGCATTCTGAAAATAAGATAGGCCTACCTTAGTTTGATCAGACACACAGAACATTTGTCTTCCCTATTTAGCCTTTGTGTTTTTTCAGATTGTCTCACAAGACAGCATAATGAGCATCCTCTGAGATCTGCGGACGGGAGACGACGTCTGACTCTCGAGAATTCTGCTGGAAACATTCTTTACCAAACCTCCAGCCTGTGATATATAAAGGGGTTAATGATGTTTTCATCTCTTTCTGTAGCTATCTATCTGATCTGGATCGTATCGCCGTGCCCTCCTACCTTCCCACCCAGCAGGATGTTCTGAGGGTTCGAATCCCGACTACTGGGATTATTGAATACCCGTTCGACCTTCAGAGCATCATTTTCAGGTAGAGGACACAGACCAATTATTCATCAGCTTCCGTTTGAAATTTAGGAACTTTGCACTGAATGTAGGTTAGCATTGAGAATAGATCCATGGAGGAGAGTTATTAATATTTTCCCAAGCTGAAGACGACTTTCTAGTGTGTGACCTACAAAGATGCAGTCACACCCCACATCAGTCAAAGTTGTCTTCGCTGCACTTCTGTTGATTATTTTTTATTTGTCTTTGTTGAGCCATCAAAACCCACAAAACAGTTTCTAATTCCACGCTGACATGGGCGGAAGCACAAATTTTGGGGTCGGTTTGAGTTTTTTTTTATGATTTTGAAAGAAATGCTCACCAAGGCTGCATTTATTTGAACAAAAATACAGTAAAAACTAATATTTTGAAATATTATTACTAATTAAAATAAGTGTTTTCTATTTGAATATATTTTAATAATGTAATTTATTCTTGTGGTGCAATCCTTAATTTTTCAGCATCATTACTCCAGACTTCAGTGTCACATAATCCTTCAGAAATCATTCTAATATACTGGTTTATCTTCTAAGATGATTTGATTTGCTTTTGAATTTTTTTTTTATTATCAGTGTTGAAAGCAGTTGGGCTAATAATTTTAATATTTAATATTTTATTGAAAACCTTTTTTCCCAGTATCTTTTGATGTATTGAAAGTTCAAAAGAACAGCATTTATTTTTTTGTAACATTAAAAATGACTACTGTAAGTTTTGATCACTTGAATGCATCTTTGCTTGGTAAAAGTATTCATTTCCTTTGAACTGTAGTGAGCGCAGGGACATAGAAATCCCTTGCTTATTGAAAGACGTTCATTATATTTTAAAGAGGTCACAGTTTAAGTGATTCCAAGCAGAAGCCTGTGTCATCCGGTCGCTGTGGTTAAACGAATGTACAAGTGGTAAATGGTAATCCCACCATGGTTAGCATTTACCAACTTCCGCCTTTTAGCAAATCAGATTTCTAGATGATGTTTGAAACTTTTTATTGGTAGCACTTTGTGTTATTGCCTGCTTAGGATGAATTACTTTGGTGTAGTCCTCATTTGTAAGTCGCTTTGGATAAAAGCATCTGCTAAATGAATGAATAATCAGTGCGGGTGAACATCATATAATGTAAGGTTAATATTCATGACCCAAGGGCGTGGCCTATGTAGACAAAACTAGCTAAAAAATATCAATAAAAATAAGGGTTTACAAAAGAATGAAAACTTACCTAGAACTACAAATGTGAACCAAAGTAAACTTTAAAAAGGAGTGTGTGTTTTTTTCAGAACTATAGAATAATAGGAATGCACCGAAATGAAAATTCTTGGCTGAAACCGAACAAAATTAAACACTGGGCCGAATACCGAATACCGTACACAGAGTTTTTTTCCCCATGTATTTTGCCAAAAAAAATTTTCACCTTTACATACATTAAAAAGCCAAAATGTGCTTTTTACTGTTTTGTCTTGCTTTTCAAAGAAAAAAATTAAATTACAAAACAACAATTAAAAAAATATTTAACACTGAACATTTTTAACATTCTAGCAGACACTATACCAATAAAGCACAATTTAACTTAAAATTAATAAGTTAGTAAAATAGTCATTTTTGGCCATCAGACCCCCTTCTTGAATCAGGCATGTATTAATTTTTTTTTGCTGTAGTCTGAAGAGACTTCTTTTAAAACATTAGAAAATATTACAGATCCTAATTTGAACACTATGTGTGAATGTTATAATACATTTATTAAAACAGAGTTGTTGTAATGTTTATAATTATTATTGTCTTACTTTTTATTTTATTTTACAGAACAACAGTAAAATTACAATACTAACATTTATGAATGTTGATAAGAATTCTTGCTTTTTCTCAACTTTTATTCTGACGGAAACGCGCAGGAAGACCTCAATGCTTATTTTTGTTGACAACAGATTTATAAATGAGTCTCATTACAAATACGTCGTACGTATCGCATTGTCACGTGCCTTGTACAAATTCATAAAAATATGACTGAGCAACTGCCGAGTAACACTGTTTTAGCGCAGATTTTCCTCGTGCTTTGGACTTTGAACCCTGGTTAACAAGCAGATCCGCTGCAAGTTCGTGCAGCGCTGTCAGAATGCAATGCGCGCGTGTATTAGAAAACATGACATTTTACAGTTTATTTACTAACTTAACTGTTTAAGGCCATTTGGCGATTTCAATCATCATACAGTAAATCAGCAACAATCACCCCTTCCTCTTCTCATTGAAGACATGCGATGCAGTCCTAAACAGTCTCTCGCTGTCGGTGCTTGTAATGATTTTTGCGTCTTTCTCAGACAGTTTAAATCAGGGGTGCCCAAACTCGGTCCTGGAGGGCCGGTGTCCTGCAGAGTTTAGCTCCAACCCCAA
>NW_015505818.1:243950-244464 GCF_001515645.1 Sinocyclocheilus grahami
ACAAATATCCTTAAATGTAAAATTTACTTAAATATGCCTTGATGAACGAAACCATAAAATATTTGAATTCTAAGAGGATAATGGGAAGTTTCTGCTGTGAACGTGACTACTAAATATAGGCTATACGTGCTTCAAAGTAGCTAACATTACTGTTACAACTGAAAGATAATAAGCAAAAGAAATGTAATAACTCATTATGTTATGTGCAGGAAAAAAACACGAACTTCTGCGGAGAGTAATGTTCGCACAGTAGGTGGCGGTAATGCACTTTAACGTTGGATTCCACCTCCGTTTCGTCCAACATTTGGGTTGTTTGGCTTCCCATATTGAACCCTGGTTAACAAGCAGATCTGCTGCGAGTTCATGCAGCGCTGTCAGAATACATGCATTGCGCGCGTGTATTAGCAAACGTAACGTTCTCAAGTTCTAACAGTCTCGCTGTCGGTGCTTGTAATGATTTTTGCGTCTTTCTCCGACAGTTTAAATGCTTCCACACTGCTGACGTGTGTGCTGC
>NW_015505818.1:244708-263592 GCF_001515645.1 Sinocyclocheilus grahami
GCTGGGTCAAAACAATCCAACCGCTGGGTCAAAACAATCCCAATAGCTGGGTCAAAACAACCCAACCGCTGGGTCAAAACAATCCCAATAGCTGGGTCAAAACAACCCAACCGCTGGGTCAAAACAATCCCAATAGCTGGGTCAAAACAACCCAACCGCTGGGTCAAAACAATCCCAATAGCTGGGTCAAAACAACCCAACCGCTGGGTCAAAACAATCCCAATAGCTGGGTCAAAAAAACCCAACCGCTGGGTCAAACAATCCAATAGCTGGGTCAAAACAATCCAATAGCTGGGGTTGTCCCTTTTTAACCCAGCGCTGTGTTATATTTAACCCAGCGTTTTTTAGAGTGTAGATTTATAGATTTTGCAGCCTAATTATTTAAGTTTAATGACAAAATTACTATATTTGCACACATTTATCCAGTGCGACTACACGTTTAAAATGTGCATGTGATAAGATGCTGATGAGATTTACGGTGTGTTTTGGAATTGTTCCTATGTGCGTGATGATATGAAAATTCATCAAAACACACGAGATTATTTCTGCCCTCTCTGCCATATTGACTCCATAAATGATTACCATCAGCTCTGTGGTTTGTTAATCTCTGTAAAAACTGTCTTAAACGCTCACACACCTCGCATCGAGTTTCCCTGAAGAGTAAAACTCTCTATCTTTTTACGTCTCTCGCTCTCTCTGTCTGTCCTCCTGCCAAAGTTAGCTAAGTGCGGAGTGAATGTGGAGACTCGTCCTACATTAAAGAGCACGTGCATGTTCAGAAGTAGGTCAGCGAGCCCCTGGCTGAAGGAAATGAGGACGCTTCTATCTGAAGGAGCTTTATTTTGGGCAGCCAATCCTAGAGGGCTTCATTTATCAAAGGCCCCTCTGTGAACTGCTGGCTCAGGACTGGAGCTCTGACTCCACTAGGGGGAGCCGTATGAATCCCAAAATCAGCGGCAGTTCTGGCTGCACACATTTACCATGTTTCTGAAATCTAGGACTTCGAATATGTTCAGAAAAGCATGCTAAGATACTGCCTCTACTCTTAATGCAGTATGCATATTATGTATAGTATGCAAATTTCCACATGTATCTTTATTGACTCATTATGTGATTGGACTGACAGGTGTTCACATAAAAACATTTTACACAAAATTGCATTACATATTTTTTCTTTTAAATTGTATTTAATTGCGTTAAAAATATTTTTATTTACACATGTAACAATGTGGACATGTGACAGCAGTGTAGCATACTATTTGAAATATTTATACTATACATACTACATTGTATGCAGTATACTGTAAGTATACATATAATGTATATTGCCTACTGTTTTTTAAATGGTATGTAAAACTAATGTATGCATTATGCCATGGTAAATAAACAGTATTGTACTATGTTTTTGAATTATGCTTTTTGTTTTGCAAAAAAAGTTTGGGTTACACTTCATTTTAAGGTTTTAAGGTGTCCTTGTTACAGTGTAATTATACATTAAATACTGATTAATATTAATTAACTACATGTACTTACTATATGGTTAGGATTAAGGTTTGGCTTAGGGCTACTTGCATGTAATTATGCATAATTAATTGTTATTATAATAGTAAGTACATGTAACGTGTAACAAGGACACCGTAAAATAAAGTGTTACCAAAGTTTGCAAATTTCCTATATTTTTATCAAAATTGCATTGCATTAAATTGCATTAAAAATATTTTATTTGGAAGATGATTCCTGGACTGGCTGGATTTAACATGCAATGCATATATATATGTATATATCAAATATATATATTTTAAATAATATACAGTATATACTGCACAGTATGCATAAAGTGATTTTGTTCAGAGTTAAATGCTTGCATAGTGCGTACTATGATGTACACTGTATACTGTAAGTATACATATACTGTATATTGCTTAGTATTTTTTAATGTGTAAATGCATTATGCAATGATAAACAAACAGTACTGTACTGTGCTGCTGTCACATGGCCTTACTATATTGTAGATTCAGTCAGCCCAGGTGTCATCTCAACAATGAATATAGTTAATTTGCTTTTTTAATTCAAATATGCTTCAAAATGTCTTAACTTGCATATAATAATGTGTCAAAAAGGAGTTCAAGTGTTTGATATCACTTTCAGTGCATTCAGCACACAAGAGACTGTAAGGTCATTGCATTATGGGATACAGTGCTCCATGAAGCATGTTCTGGTTGTGTACTGTGCATTTTAACACGTTTTTTCATGCATACAGAAGATTTGCATACTGTGCACAGTATAAGCATGAATTATTAATGTATATAAAGTCAGTAACAAATCAATAATGCAAACGCTCGCTCTCTTTGTCTTTCAGGATGGTTGATGTGGGGGGTCAGAGGTCAGAGCGCAGGAAGTGGATCCACTGTTTTGAGAATGTGACATCCATCATGTTCCTGGTGGCTCTGAGCGAGTACGATCAGGTTCTAGTCGAATCGGACAATGAGGTAAGCAACTCATTTACTATAGACGTGTTTATCTTTACCTTTCTGTGGTGGTCTTGTAATTTTTAGTATATTTTCTGGTGGTAATTTGACAACAATGTTGCCAACTACAGTTTGAACTATTCATAATTGCACACTGTATACTTCTTCAGTTTATTTGTATAGCACAATTCATACACGATAGTAGTTGAAAGTGCTTTCCATAGTAGGGATTTAAAAACAATCATAAAAAAATGCATAAGAAATAAATAAATAAAAATATCAATAGAACATTGGAAATAAAAATTTATTAAAAATTGAATTAAAATATTAAATCTAACTTTAAGGAATAGTATTCTCTCTCTCTCTCTCTCTCTCTCTCTCTCTCTCTCTATATATATATATATATATATACACATACACACACCCACACAGTTGTGGTCAAAATTTTACATACACTTTGCAGTATCTGCAAAATGTTAATTTTACCAAAATAAGAGGGATCATACAAAATGCATGTTATTTTTTATTTAGTACTGACCTGAATAAGATATTTCACATAAAAGATGTTTACATATAGACCACAAGAGAAAATAATAGTTTAAAAATGACCCCGTTCAAAAGTTGTGTTGGTAACTGACTAAGGTAAAAAAAAAAAAAAAAAAACCTTTTTTTTTTTTTTTTTTTTTTTTTGTAGTTCATGTGAACAGTTCAGGACAAATAAGGGACTCATGAACAACTATCACAAAACAAAAAACTCCTGTGGATCATCCAGGTAACAAAACAGGATTAAGAATCAAGCATATGAAAACTTTTGAACGGGGTCATTTTTATAAATTCTACTTATTTTCCCTTGTGAACTATATGTAAACTATATGTTGATATGTATGTTTTTTTTAATGTGAAATATCTTATTCAGGTCAGTACTAAATAAAAAAAAATAACATGCATTTTGTATGATCCCTCTTATTTTGGTAAAATAATTAACATTTTGCAGATTTTGGATTCACGGCCTAAAGTTTTTATTTGTCAGCAAGTTATTTTTCAATCTGCATTCTGACATATATGACGATCCAATCTTTGTGTTTGTGTTCAGAATCGTATGGAGGAGAGCAAGGCTCTGTTCAGGACGATAATCACATATCCATGGTTCCAAAACTCTTCTGTCATCCTCTTCCTAAACAAGAAGGACCTGCTGGAGGAGAAGATCTCCTACTCCCACCTGGTCGACTATTTCCCAGAGTTCGATGGTATGTTGGTTTCCTGTCGTACAGTGTTTTTCATGTAGACTGGTTTTATGCAAACAGTCCCAATGTAATGCATGCAGGGCTCGCAAAATCGCTAGCCCGACGTCCCGGGGCTATTGGGTTTTCCAGTCGGGCTACCAAAATGTTTCACCACCCTGCCTGACGGGCTATCTTGAACAGTGATATAAAATTATTTCCTTGATTTGCATTGTTCACTAGCTTGTAGGGGTAAAACGGTAGTTTCGTTTGCACATATTTTCTAAGTCTTGCCGATTTAAACATTCAAGTGTTTTAAACCAATCACGTGCATTCGGAGCTGCGCGCACTCATTCAAAGCACGCACAGAGAGCCGCGTTTCAGACAATGCGCGTACACAGAATTGATTCCTCTTTCGCGTATCTTTGCATCTGAATGAACACATACACACAAAATTATCTCAAAATAACTGTCTCGGCAAGTATTCTCGTAAACACAGTCAGTTATGTCTTAAGTGAACGTAAACAGTGGAGAAAGAAATCTCAAGTGCATCATTATATTGGATCTGTGCATTCGGCCTTAAAGGGGTAGCAGCCTATAAATACCTGCTGTTCCATAAGCGCCACCTGCTGTCAGAGAGTGACATTTGCTTCTCATTCACAAAGCTAAAATCAAACCATTCTGTTTTTGCTTCAAATTTCAAAATTATACAATCTAATTGCAATCTAAATAACATGTATTTAACATCTTTGTTTGGATCATGATTAAAATGCAGTGGTTGCCTCTTATTTTAAATGGAAAAAGCACAGCCAAATTCCTTAGTTTGTTTATTTTTACTGTATTTATGATCATATATTGCTGTTTTTACTGTATTTATGATCATATGACTGCAACCTTGGTGAGCGTAAGAGACTTTTTTCAACAACTTCAATATTAGCCACGCCAAACTTCGATTATTCTGGCCTTAGACAAGTTTTTCATTAAAAACAAAAAAAAACAAATACACAACCCTTTAAGCTTTACAAATACTTTTTGTTCCAAATCAATTATTATAATGCTATGATTCATCTTTCAGCTGGTTGGTTTGTTTCAAGATTTAAAAAAAAGCTCTTTATTGTGGAGTAAATGAATAGGAAGAATGAACTGGTTCAGGTCTCCTGAAGTTTTTAACTCCATGTACACATTGTTTTGTAGGGCCCCAAAGGGACGCCCAGGCTGCACGGGAGTTCATCCTGAAGATGTTTGTGGATCTGAACCCCGACAGCGACAAGATCATCTACTCGCATTTCACCTGCGCCACCGACACGGAGAACATCCGCTTTGTGTTCGCGGCGGTGAAAGACACCATCCTGCAACTAAACCTGAAGGAATACAACCTGGTGTGAGACGTGCGACGAGTCCGACACATGAATCAGCATAAAACAGGCACCCACAGAGCGTGCGCACACCTACGTCCACACACCACACACACACACACACACACACACACACATGCATCATGTACACTTTCAGAAACACACGGTTCTTTTGATTTCTCTTTACTAGCTTCCAGAGTTTTCCTCTTTCTGTCCAGCGGAATCATAATGGACATGTCCTGCTCATCGTTTGTTTTTTATTTGTTTGCGAAAGTCTGTCCGCTCATCCCTGGGCAGCTCTCGTCAAAGGCCTCTTTCCCTTTTATCAAATTTGACCACCAAAAAAAAAAGAAAGAAAAAAAAGTGGCTCGGATTTGACAAAGGGCATTAGACTCCTACTAGCCACTTCAGCGTTCGGAATACAACCTGGTGTGAGACGTGCGACGAGTCCGACACATGAATCAACATAAAACAGGCACCCACAGAGTGTGCGCACACCTACGTCCACACACCACACACACACACACACAAACACATGCATCATGTACACTTTCAGAAACACACGGTTCTTTTGATTTCTCTTTACTAGCTTCCAGAGTTTTCCTCTTTCTGTCCAGCGGAATCATAATGGACATGTCCTGCTCATCGTTTGTTTTTTATTTGTTTGCGAAAGTCTGTCCGCTCATCCCTGGGCAGCTCTCGTCAAAGGCCTCTTTCCCTTTTATCAAATTTGACCACCAAAAAAAAAAGAAAGAAAAAAAAGTGGCTCGGATTTGACAAAGGGCATTAGACTCCTACTAGCCACTTCAGCGTTCACATGTTTCATGGAAATGTTGGATTGGCGGAGCTACGATGAGAATGACCTGTGATACGCTGGCCTGAAAAACTGGAAGTGACGTTCCTTCTCCTTTCCTGTAGAGTATCACTCGCTTCAATCACGTCATCTGCTCTGAGCGTTTCTCTGGAATTCCGCCTGGATGAATGGAAAAATGTGGTTTTCACAGCCCTGCAAAAAGACCAAAAATAAAAAAACAAAAAAAAATCACAACATATTTACATACTTGTACATGGACACATGGACTAGTGCTGTGGTGCCGGAAGTTCCGAAACGGATTCTAGAATTCAGTGGGTTCCAGCGGGTTCCACTGATGGTGTGGAGAACCTTTCACTCGCAGAGATGATTCTCTTGACGAGGCTAGTCTTCAACTCGCATCGATGAATGTAAACTTCATGTGAGAGCATTGTAAATGCAAAAAAAAAAAACAACGGCAACAAAAAAAAAATCGGGAAAAAATGATAATGAACGAAAATAGTGTAGGAATGCCTATATAAGCAAAACGATACAAAGCACGCGATGGAGAGATGAAACGAATTAAATCTGTGTATATTGCTGAGATGATCATTTTAAAAACTTTTTAATGATAAGTAACTATAGCTACTTCTACTGCTACCGAATATAAAGTAAATTATAATGGCAGTCGAATTAATGGTGGGTAAGAGACAACGTTAAGGATTTTTAAATGTGCGCAAAACAGGATTATACATTTACGATAGGTATTGTTCCGCAGATTTCCACATTTAACGTTGACAGTTCCCTCACAGTTGTTATGTTTTATCCTCCTTCCTGGTTTCGTTTTAATTTCACCATCTAAAAAGTCGTTTCGGAGTGCGCGGTTATCTTTTTCCGCTCACGAACAGATACTTTATTAATTCACAATCCAGGCTGCAGACTCGCGGGTATCGTCGTCATCTAGCAGCACGGATGCACACAATCCATTATTTGTTTACGCAGTTTTTTTTATTGTCATAACGTAACTTTTTCGGTTGACAATTTCACGAATTTCGCGCGAGTTCCGGTGGGATCGCGGGAGGACGAGGTTGGGGAAACGGGAAAGCATTTATGCGCTGAAGTTAATTGATTGTGTATATTTATATTTGTAAATACGTATACACATTATTGCTTATGTACAAAGCGTCTGTGGTACACTATCTTTGGCGAAAAAAATCACTTTTTCGTAATTGTGTACGGTTCTGTTGGTTTTCTTATGAATTACAATATTATTGATACTGTGATTCTTCGTTTTAATTTCTGATTTTTCTTTTTTGGTCACTATGAATACGTCAAATGATATACACATAGCTGTACCTGACGGTAACGTGTGGAGGACGAACGTGATGAGTAATAGTCTGAGAAAGACTGGCTGTTCGAAGGCGTTTGGAAAGATCAGAGATGGATAGGGAAACAGCCTCCTCTATGGTGTGAATGTTATATGAGATATAAAAATAAAAATATGATTTTTAAGCAAAAGAAAAAAATTATTAAATAAAGAGCATTTTATTTATATAATTTATGGACCAGATCTGAAGTTGTTGATCATTTGAATGCTATTGTTTCCACTTTTCCTATTTGAAGCACTCCCATGTTATGAGACAGAAATAGGAGACTCTAGTGTCTGTACTGCTGTATAAACCTCCATTATGGATTAAAAAAAATCTGATTTTTTTTTTCCCCCCAAAAACGCAATATATTGTACTATAACTATTTTTCCCTAACCACAGTTTTCACTTTCCTACAGATTTTTTTTTATTTGTTAAATTTCCAAATGATGTTTAGGTGAACTGCTTAAAAGCAAACATAGGAAATGTACCATATAAAAAATAGACAGCTTTTTATCTGTAATTGAAGATCTATTTCGACGCTTGCAAGTAGTGACTTTTTCTTTACATTCTGATTTCATTTTCGATTTCTTTATAAATTCACAGCTTGTTTCCGTATGTGATGCACAGATAGAAAAAAAAACGTGTTCTACGGTTCTTTTACAGTCGATATTTTATACAGTCGAAAATCAATTTCATTTTCATTCATTTTCATCAAGGGCTACGAAAAAAAACACGCCACATGAAAACCAGAAACGATTGGTCACAGCTCAATGTGTGATTCGGTAGAGGGAGAAACACGATCACAAATGCACCCATTCCACCAAATACTCATGCATTATTCATTATTTTATCACTTTTGCTGCCATGCATCTGAGTTCATCACTTGCCACGGCCATCGGGCGCTCCACTAGAGAAGCAAACTCCCAAACGCTTTCTTGATGGATATAAAACCTGACGTGTTATTTGTAAACTTAATTCAGTGTTTAAGTGGGGTTTGGAAATGCCACACCATTTTGTAAATCCTGCAGTGTTTTCTTAGATGTCCGTAGTGAGTTAGATTTGAAGAAACTGATGATACAAAGCACTAAATCGTCTAAAACACCATAATTTAAACGTACATCTTACTCTAAAGTGGACCTTAGTTTACTGCGACTGGTGAGTTTATGTCTCTGCTCACTAGGAGAACGTGTTGCTTTGTTGTATCTGGAGCAGCTTGATTGTTCTTAATGCACTTTTCGTTTTTTTTTTTGTTTTGTTTTTCGTGCCACAAGGCAAACGCTTCGAGCAGCAGGCCGACCGTTTGAGCCACTCGTATCTATAAATGTGCCAGTCCCAGAAGTCTCGTATTCGACGTTCCCTCAAGAACCTCTACCTCTGTGATCCGTGAGACGTTTTTCGGGCATTTTAGGATCGTAGGCACCTGACAAGCACACTTCTTCAGTCCGTAGGGCACAGTCAGTGAGGTTTGGAGGCCAAACGTTGTATATTTATTCGATCTTGCCAACCTGCATGTATTTTGTTCGCCTTGTACGCTAAACACTGCAAGCCAACACCTTTCTCAAAAAAAATCTTCCTTAAATATCCGGCGAGTGGTACATGGAAAATAGCATCTGTCCCGCTGCTGGCAAGAGAATCGTATGCCTGTGGCTTTGTTTCAGTTCAGCAGTGGACAAGTGAATAAACATATCAGTTATGAAGGCTTTGGCTGTTCTGGGTAACTGTTTGGATATAATTTAGGCTAGAAAATACCATATACAAATGCATAAATGCTTGGCCAAAGCATTGCAAACATGTCTTATTGATACAATCCTCAGTACTCAAGAGAGCACTAGAGTTTCCTTCAAATATCTGTGCCATTAAACCAGATGTTATTATTCCTGAAAAGGAAAATTGGCTGTGGAAGTTGCATTTGTGGCAGCTAAATTGACTGTATTCACTTTCAACTTATCCGGCTTGAAAATGATTCTTATCGTATTTCTATCTTTCTCTAGTGTGCATAAAATAAGTCTCCAGGAGCATAAAATAAGGTCTCTTGCCTCTTGAGTTCTGTGTCTGCTTCAGTTCTCATGATGGTTGCGATTCAGTTCAGTGACTCTTTGCATTTGATTGCTTGTAAAGACTCGCTCGGTAAGATGCAATGCACACATAAGCTTGTTGACATGGAGTCACATTTCTACAGATGACAGAGCGAGACTATTATGTTATTTCCATGTAAGCATGCTTACTGGTACGGTTAGGTGCATCTATGTGGTGGACGGTCCAATGGTTGACGTTTTGACCCAATGAAAGAGTCATTCAAATGTGATTTCTGCTTTTTATCCCCCGTTCTTTCATTGTAATGCATTACCTGAAAGCTGTTATGTCCAGGACCACTTGAGCATGTACATTTGACTTGGGTTTTCTCTCTCATTCTTTCTCTGCTTCTTTGTACCCTTTTATTTTGTAATTATACCAAATGTAAATGTTGTATAATATTGTGCGTGCCAATGCCCTTCTCTGAGACTGACTCATAACAAGTGCCAATTGTTGTCCAAATCACTTGCAGACCGTGAAATTAGACACGGTCCCCTTTTAAAACACTAAAGAAGAGCGTAAATGGATTTACTTTGTATTTAAGTTAGAAGATAAACTGCTGTTTTTGCTCTTTTTTTTTTTTTTGTAAGGAATTGTAATTATTAAAGCATGTGCTCTTTGTCCAGATGGGAGTTTTGGGCTCGGACAAGCAACAAAATCCTCGAGACGAGGAAACATAGTGGAAATTTATTTTACGACATTCTCGCCATATTTTATTGTTGTTTTTATTTGTATTTGTTTCATTTCAACCACTGTTGCCTGAACCTCATTCAAACATGGAAATGATTTTCATAACCGCCTTCTAAAAAAAAACAAAAAACAAAACAAACAAAAAAATTATAAAGTATCTGTTTTAAATTTAAATAAATTTGTTCCTATACTTGCTGATGGTCTTGTAACTTGTTTTCTTCTCAGTGCCTGAAATGCTGAAGTGTTAAAGGGGTCATATGATGCTTTTTTAAAGATCATTATTTTGTGTATTTGGTGTAACAGAATATGTTGACATGCTTTAATGTTCAAAAAACACATTATTTTTCAAATACTGTACATTATTGTAGGTCCTCTATGCCCCGCCTCTCTCAAACGCTTCGTTTTCTACAAAGTCCCTCCTTCCGACAAGCGCAGTCTGCTCTGATTGGCCAGCTGACCCAGTGCATTGTGATTGGCCGAACACCACAAGCACTCGTCGGAAATGTAACGCCCCTTACCATAATCACGAGCTTCATCTTTCAAAATAAATGTAAAGACAGAGCCCAAAAGGGGAACAGAGTCGCGTGACAGACACAGTGATGAAGCTGGTTTTAAAATCCTGCAGATTGCTGCTTTTCAGATGTTTCAAATGAAAGTCATTTAATTTAGTTTTATCTGCATTATAATTTCAGCACATAAAAACTCTCCTGGCCTTTATTTTTGAAATTGTTTGCCAAATATGGTTTAGTGTTTTTGTCCAGAAGGGGTACACACAGAGATTGCATAGAGGAACATGTCTAAACATCTAAAACTTAAAAACAAATTATAATGTAATATTATCCCAGGATGTCGTCTTCAACACACACCTGTAATATCTCTTCCCTTAGAGGTATTAATAAATCGCATGTTCACTTCAGTGGAAATACTCCCATGGGTGCAGTTGCCAGTGTTGCAGGTTGGAGTCGCTGTACAACTAACCTGGAACAAAAGCAGCGCAATTCCAACACCTTCCACCGACAAAACACACTTCCGGCCACTGTCATTTCATCCATTTGACATCTTAAAATGGGCCTCCTGAGCGCCACCTTAAATCCTGCATGCGAATGTACCAAGGGACGAATCCTACTACGATAAAGGTTTGTCTCATGAATATTAATGACGCAACGTGGCGTTCGCCTGTCGGATTGGCTGAAATGCATACGCACGGTACCAAACAAGTCTTATTTTAAAATTTGCTCCAGATATAGAAAAAAAAGCTTCAAAGGATTATTAATGAATACAAACACATTTTTAAAAATGAATCTTCCAAGTACACATTCCTAAAATAAACATGAATAATAATATTAATTAATAATAGTATAACATTACACATACATTTACTGTAAAACACTAATTTATTTTGAGGTGTCAGTGTGTACTTGTATTTGTATGACATACATATATACAGTGTTGGGGAAAGTTACTTTTAAAAGTAATGCATTACAATATCGCGTTACTCCCTAAAAAAGTAACTCATTACGTTACTTAGTTACTTTTTATGGAAAGTAATGCGTTGCGTTACTTTTGCGTTACTTTTTAAATCTGGACAGGGCTTGCTTGTTTGTTTTTAAAATAAAAAAGTTATATTTTTGGCAAATATAAAAGCCTTTTCACACCAAAAGTGAAATGAATAAGCCTCAGGCTGAAGGGAAAGTAAATTTAAGTCAGTAGAATGCAGAAGACATTTCAACACACTTCAGCAATAAAAAACACACAAATGTTTGTCTAGAGTAATTTGTGCTGATTAGTACGCTTGAACTGGATCATCGAAGCTCAGAAGCAAATAGAATGGGATTAAATACATAAAGGATATTTGTGTTGTTTAACATTTAATTATTGCAGGTTTGCGTCATAACCTGAGTTGCATTTTTTATTCATTTTGAGGAATACTGAATCTGTGTGTTTTTTTTTTTTTTTTGTGAGTGAGATGAGTTCATGCATATTCATATTTATTTTAGAACTACTGTAACATCTTCTGATTTCTGTCACCATGGCAACACCAGAGCTGTCAATCAATACATTGGGAGAAAAAGTAACTTGCGCTACTTATTTGAAAAAGTAACTCCGATATTTTCTTGTAAATTAAAAAGCAATGCGTTACTTTACTAGTTACTTGAAAAAGTAATCTGATTACGTAACTCGCGTTACTTGTAATATTTGTGTTGCCAAAGAAGTGCAAAATAACACAATAAAGCGAAATCTCATCCCTCGCAGGTTATTACATTAAATAAAAAATTCCATATTTAGCTTCGGAGACGAAGCAGCAAGTCAATAAATATATAAAAATGAAAACATACGTTCCCGGAAGGTTACCAGGCAACGCGCACACGACCTAATTAATATTCATGAGTAAAGCGCTCCCCATAGTAGATTCCGTAATTTAGCGTGTCGCATCACGAGTCCGTCCATACGAGTCCTGAAGCGGCAGAAGAGGCATGGTTTTCCAAGCGCTGGCTGCTCTTTCACCGCTTATAAACAGACACACGCAAGACTAGCGAAAACACGACCCGATTTAAACGTTATTTTCCTCATTTTCAAACGCATTTTGTTCGTTTCCTGCTATATAAACTTCTCTATTAGCTTTAGCCAGGTAGCTTGCATCTGGAAATTGGACAAGTATGATCAGCCTGGCGGTGGATTAATCGGCCTATTTTAACAGAAGATTCATTTTTCTCATGTGAAACCGCGATGTCACATAGTGTAGTAAAGATTGCTTGTTGTTTGTGTTGTTCCAAAGGCGCTGTCTGAAGTTGATGTACGTTAGGTTTGTAAAGCTGAACAAAATCCAGGAAAACTGGAGATCACAGCCAGCAAATCTCTTCAGGAGAGCAGACTAAAGCCCTTTCTGCCTTCAAACTCAGCAGTTTAGACCAAATCAAGACCGAGCAAAGACGACATCCATCCAAAGCCTTTTGATTTCATCTACAAGAAGAGAATAAAGCACAAACAAAACAAAAACAGGCTGATATGATGTTTCCACAAGCCAGGCACTCGGTAAGTGTCTCATTCTCCTTCATTCATGCTGATTGTCACACAGCAGGTGATGTGGACATACAAGCACTTGCAGACTGGTGTATTTCACAGAGCATACCAACACAAAATACCATTCTATTTATATCTGTAATGTTTTGTGAACACGAACCCTGATAATACCATGTTTTTCTTACATGCACCATGGGAATACTATGTTTTTGGAAATGGTACAGTGGTAAAACTATGTTTTTTGACATGTGCCATGGCAATACCTTTGTTTTTAGATGTATCCCCTTACAAAAATGTACTCTGGCAGTACCATTGTACAGTGATTGTATCAGAAGGTACTTTGATATTTACCTGTTTATATATGATATTCAAGCTTTTTGTTGTATTCTTTGAAATATGCTGGCGTTACATGTAAATACCATGAGTTTTGAATATGCTAATGATTCAGTATCATGGTATTACCATTAGTACTGCCACAGTATGTTTTTGTCATTCTGAGCTCTTCTGTTGTACCAGTCTTATAAATGGTAATAACAAAATATATATATTTATGATAAACTCATGTGATGCACCAGAGATTATAATAATGTTAAATTCTAAATGGCAAAGTTTATATATATATATATATATATATATATATATTAGAGCTGTGCAATATATCACAAATGTACATATCGCAATATGCATATCGCTACAGCTTGCAATATTGGGGGCCATGAACAAAAGACAAAGAGAAAATCACTCGCCGCTCTTACCTAAATAACTTTTGTAGTTTAAATAAGAATCAGTGCATATTGAATTCAAAGAGTAAATACTAAGCAGTGTTTCATTTTCCCTTTTTATTATTCAGTTCCTAAACTCGTGTTAAAATGATTACACTAATGTTAAAAGGACATTTTTATGTAATGCTCGAGTAAAACACATACCGTTCACTTTCAGAAGTTGTTGTAGGGGGGCTTTCAAATTAGAATCAGAATGAGCTTTATTCACCACTTAAGTGTGCGCGCAAACACAAGGAATTTGTTGTGGTTTTACAGGAACTCTTAACATACAAATAACCATATATATATGATACAAGATAGTTATAGCAGTTCACAGAACTGAAAAAGTAAAACATCTGAGCATGTGGCACTTTAAGCATTTTCGTATCGCATATCGAATATCGCATTATTTAATGAGTTATCGCATAATGCATTTTTCTTCAATATCGCACAGCCCTAATATATATATAGCTTTAGGTAGAAGTGCCTAGACGTACATAAATCATATTGGAATGCATTGTCAAAATGAGCCTCAGAACAGATCGATTTACTAATATTGTCAATATAATTTTATTCATTCCATTGGAATGTTTTACGATTTTAGCATCTAAATTTGCATCAAAGTTACCTCAGAGACATATTAGAAGACGTCTCTAAATATTCATTAATTTTGCATTGCTATTTCATTGCATTTGCGTCTTAATAATATGTTTCTTTCTTGTTCTCTGGCAATTTTCTTCCACGTGTTTGGTCTTTATCTCATGAGTCAGATGTCAGGTTTGCAGGTAGCATGTCTAAATGAAAGCGTTTCTGAATGTTTTCTGGTTCAGGTTGGGTTGGAGTTGCTTGTTTGCACACCAGTTGCCTGGTTCCCTCCCTGTAGAGGCTTAATTGTGTCGTTTCCATGAATTGTTCCTGTGCACACAGTTGGCAGCTTGTGTTAATGAGTCCCCAGTCATTATTTTGTTTGCACTCAAGCCTAATTGCCTTTTTTTTACATGTGCACACAGATGTATGTGAACAAACACAGGGATGCTAAATGAAAACCTCACAAGTGGATGGATTTGGGGGTGTCTCTAATTGAGGCCCTTTTGTTAATTCAGAGGGTAGATTTTAGGAGAACATTTCGGTCTTCAGCTAGCTTGGGATGTGTGTGAGGAAGTGAACGGGACGTTCTGACACTTGAACCCATGAATCTGAAATTCGAGTTTGAGAAACATCCTGAAACAAATCCTGAGTCCTGCATTTAATATTTTACTTTGTAGTATGTTAATGATGGTGTTTCCTGTTAGTATTGATTTAGCCTTATAGATTCATGAAGTGACACTTAAAACCATAACATGCTCAAACCATTTCTGTGTATTTTCAGCACCTTGTCGAGAAATCTTCAAGGAATCTGAATGCCAATGGAATTGTTTCATAATTTGAAACTAGTCCTAATACGATCAAACAACAATACTCTGAAAATGAAATAAGATCTTACTGTATTATTATTTATTTTCTTATGATAAATTATTTATTATATATTATTATATTATAAATATTGTGTATATTATAATGTACTATCAAGTATACCCAACTACATGTAATAAATACATAAATAATCCTCTATTAAATAAGTTAAAATACATTTTTGTAATTTTTGTTAATCTTCATTTATACACTTAAATATAACATTAAATATAAATCATAAAATATAACATTTATATGTGACCGTAAGCAGCTCTTCGTCAGATTGTGTTGACCATCCTCTTCCTCTCTCCATCTGAACTCTTCAACTCAGTGGAGATAATGGACGAAACCTGACTCCATTTCTCTGAATTCAGCAGCCGTCTAGTGCTGAGAGAACTGAATTTTTTTTGTCTTTGTTTTGTGTTTAAGGAACATAAGTTTTTCCTTTTTTTTATTTTTCATAAAGTCTTAAAAAAAATGAATGTTTCAATTAGAACCAGGTAGTGTTTGTTCCTGCTTACCTGTGGTTATGAGCCAAAGCAAAGTACTCAGAGATTACTTCATAAGGGCCTTTCGCACCGCTTTAGTTCCAGAACTAAATGTACAGTACTAAAGTACTGGGACGATTTTGCGCGAACTATTTCCCGGTACCATTTAAAGGGTTGCATTCACACCGAGAGTGTGTACTAAGAAGTGACGTAAGCCGGTCGACAGCGTCGTCATTTGTGCGCGGCGTTCAACAACAGAAACAAAGAAGAACAACATTAACAACAGGAGGATGGAGGACGCTGTGATCGGAGCTGTGTGTTTGTTGTGTCTCGCGGGTTTCACAATAATGGGACATGGAAAGTCGACGTATACGTAAAGCGATTGAAAGAACGGGTGGGTAGTTCCACAATTAGTTCTGGTACTATGAAAAGGTTCCCGTGGTGCGAAAGGCCCTATAGAGAACCTTCTGAACTCCACAAAGAACCTTTTATTCTCTGGTGCTTTAGAAAAGCATCTACATACCAGTGCTTTAAAGAAGTCAGAAACCAAAACACTGATCTGAAGAACATATAATGAATCATCAAGAGTTTTAGAAGTATCCAAAGAACCTTATAACATCTCAACATTACATGGTTGTTTGAATATCTGTTATTAGTGTGATGATTCATCAGGAAGTTCTCAGACAGGCTTATTGTAGGTCAGTCATTGTGTTCTTTCAGCTTGTTCTTGTGATGTTATAACTGAGCCATTAGACAAGTGATTTCTGTTCTCAGCTCGTGTTATGATGTCACAGCATGATTGTTACATTTCACTTCAGAATTCTGAAATCAGAAAGCCACTAATCAATCAGCTGTGAGTGTTTAGAAGGAATGAGTGTGTGAGACACGTGTTTGTACAGGAGCGGGTGTGTGTGTGTGTGTGTCAGTCCCATATCAGTCATATCTCTCTCTCATCACATGTCTTTATGTAGTGGTGTTTGCTAAGGTCAGCAGCACTGTTATTATTGGTCATACACGAGTTAATGATTTGAGCTAGGGCAGCAAGTTTTGGGTATGAAATAGAATTGTGATCAGGGCTCGAATTTCGGCGCGGGATTGTGGATAATTCTACTGATTCCCGCAGTTTCCGCGCTTGTAACGCGGGAAATTCCCGCAAATATTTCAGCGTGAAAGACGTCGGGACAGATGACAGAATGTATCATTTGCACGTGCTTTTGAGTCTTACAATTTTTTAAAGTGCTCAATTCAGTACTTGCGCGCTCTCTGTGAGACCATTTCTGTGAGCTCACACCCAAAGCGTGTGCACATAGGGCCTGTTTACACCTGGTCAGTTCATGTGTTTTTTTTCTGATCGAATAGCTATCCGATTGTGAAAAGACCAGGTGTAAATGCCCTCCGAAACGCATTCGAGACGGATTCGTCTTGATGAGTATTCACGTTAACAGTTGATTTATACTAAATATTGTCGGTAAATAGGCTATTAAGTTAATGTGAACAGTTGAGAAACAAAACGTATTTATAATAGTTAGATCCGTGCATGAGGTCTTAAAGAGACAGCGACCTAAATAAACCTGCTGCTGCCTGTCATTAATATTTATTTATACATTCAAGATTAACCAGTGTTATTTTAAAGTTAGATTATTCAGTTTCTGTGGTATTTCTATACCTCAGTATTACCGTTATACCTACCTGAAAAACTTAAAGCACAGTTCATTATAGTTGTATCTTGTTATTGTATTAGTTTGTGCCATTGCTTGTCATTTAGCTATTCTTATTTTATTACTGACTGTTTACTTTTCTTTTTTTTAGTTAAAATAAATTCAACTCCGAGTTTGAAATCAAAGATATTTTTAAGAACCTTCCTCACAATATAAATGTGAATCGACAACATTATTGTATAAAATTGTAAAACACAAATACACTGGGTGACGAAACTTTTAGGTTGGATCCAGCCTCAAATTTAAAAAAAATCCCCCCCATAAGAGCCACCTAAAGGGGGAATTCCCTTTTGCTATTTTGCATTTATAATATGACTATATAATTATTTTATTAATTTAATTAATTATTTAATTTATTTAGTAATAATAATTATAATTATTATTAAATAAAATAAGAAATATTGCTAATATTTCACTGCCAAATACAAAAATAAGTCAAGCTTTTAAAAATCACTTAGTATTAATAATAAATAAAGAAAATAATAAATAATAATTTTATTTTACTAAGTATTAATATTTATGGCTAAAAGAACAAAGCACCGTGCTTCTTTCTTGAACATGCATATTTGACAATTGCATGAAACCATATTGTGATTTCGGTTTTATTTCAGTTAACTGTGCTGCCTTAATTTAAACAAACCTATTTGCCTGTTGCTCACTTTGCTGTATTTATACAGACATGAATGTTCATACAAATCATGGGTTTGTCTGGCTTTATGGTTTTCTGTTTATGTATGATTTTGGCATACAAACTATTACGTCTTCTTGTAGAATATCATAGAGATTTCATTTGACTTGGGCCAGCACGGAGTACCCTAAAAACTGCATAGCAACCATATAGAATCACCCTGACAACCAACCAGAACACTGTAACAGCCTTTTGGCAATGTGCCATCATCACTCTGAGCACTGTAACAACTGCACAGCAACTCCATGGCAATGCCTTAACAACCACCCTCATCATTGTGGCAGTGAGTTTTTTTGTTTACCAAGCAAAAACTCTAAATTTTCTTTTTGAATTGAATCTATTTTGTTGAATCTATAATGTTTTTCTCTTGTGTTTCTGTTGAGTATGAGACTCTCTGTCTCTCAACGTGCGCACGCACACACACACACACACACAGAGCAGTCTGGGTTTATTATGTGTGTATTGTGTTGTGAAGGTGGTAAGGGGTCTGGAAGACATTATTAAGGACAACTGAATTAACAAGACCCCCCTCTCACTACAACACCCCCAACAGAGAGAGGTTAATCCCTCCAGGACGCACACACACACGCTTTCATGTTCTCTGAAATAATCACACACACACATACACACACTCTCGCCTGTTAACTGTGTGTACAACCACCGCCACCGCTGCTGCTCATGTGTAAGTGAACCGCTGAAAGATCAGTCATACTGTGAAAACACACACATTTATATATATATATATATATATATATATATATATATATACTCTCTCACACACGCGTTTGTG
>NW_015505818.1:263730-267112 GCF_001515645.1 Sinocyclocheilus grahami
AACTCACTTCCTTTGCTACTATAACACACACGCACACACTAGCCGCAATTTCGGAGACAAAAAAGCAGATAAGAGCCTGAGGGCTGTGTGTGTGTTGTGTGTGTGCGCATGCAGCAGATGTCTGGGTCACTCAGGCCAAAGTCCCTCATTAGCATCACAAAGGGTGCAACAGCAGAGCCTTTAGCCCCGCCAGCCGCCAGAGGAGAGAAAGATTTGATTTACTTGTTTTTTTTTTCTTCTATTATTCTAGATGCTTTATTTTGTTTCTGTTATTATTTTTTCAGTTTCCGTCTAGAGGCTTTAATTTATTACTATTTTTGTTTGTTTTAATATAGAGGATTATTTATTTATTTTCTGTTTTGTGATAAAGGCTTTTTTTGTTGTTTATTTAAATTTTTTATCTCTGTTTCGTTCTAGAGACTTTATTTTATTTTTATATTCCAATTCTTTTTAAAGGCTTTTTATTATATATTGTTTCATTCTAGAGGCTTTTTTATTTAACTTTTTTTTTTATTACTTAATTTTTTAGATTAGTTTGTGTGTGTGGGGGGGGGTTGGTTCAGAAAATATGATGGAGTAAACTTAAGAAAATATGAATGTTTGTTTGTGTAAAACTCATCAGGGGGACCTTAAGCATTTTTTTTCTTATTGATATGCTAGTTAACATTTATAACACTGTTCTGCGTAAAAGCGCTTGTGGAACAGCAGAATTATAGCCTTTACGTAAAGTAAATTATACGAAAAGAACATTTTCCTGGCCGAAATGTGATTTTACAGGTATGATTTAAACACCATAAATTACACAAAATATTCATTATTCATCATCAGTAGATTGAAACAAACGTTGGCATAAATGTGAGCTATTTGGTGATTGCTAACTGCATTTTTATTTTGAAACATGTCGTGGTCTGCTTGGCTTAAAGTGTTCTGACTGGGGTTTAGTGTCGCTAATGTCATGCCAATAAAGCACAATAACACTGAGAGGGATGCAGGAGGAGGAGGAACAGCCTCATGTGTGCAGCGGTCACAGGTGATGCTGCTGTTTCTAATTGATTTCTAATAGCAGGAATAGACTAGAGGGATTTACTGAAACACTCTCTCTCTCACACACACACACACACGTCTCTCCTGCCCCTGGAGACACTATCATCTATTGGAGGAGAGACATGACGGGGTGTGAGGAAGGAGATGGGAAAAGTGCTTCAGATTAAAACTTCGACTTTTCAGTGTCTTTTAGACAGATAGTTCTGCTTATGAAGACATTGTAAAATGGTAAATAAAAAACATATGCATATTAACTGAATTCTGCATTAAGGCACCAAGTCTACAGGTCAGTAATTTCACCCAAAGTTAGGTGAATTAACCAGTTTTTTTTTTATTTTGTTATCTTTCATAATAATAACTATCATTATGGTATTATTAATGGTGGTAATTGTTGTGTATTATTATACACTGGGGGGGGTCCAGCCCCTCAATTATATTTTATTTTATTAATCTGGATAGAAATCACAAAGAACAGCTTCGAATAGGATAGAAGTATGAACAGAATTATATACATTTACATTCATTTACATTTTCATTTAGACACTATTATCCAAAGCGTTTTTCCTATGCATTTTTCTTCATTTAAATGTAATATATAAATATGTCTATATAAAATATTTTAGTTTAGAGTTCTTTATACACCGTTGGCATCATTCAAGAAACTGGATCTGAATATTTTTTTCTGTTTAATAATAATATTAAATATAAATAATAAAGAATTGTTATATTGTATGAAATATATTTTTTCAAAATAATTAAACGAATGATGATGATGATTATTATTAACAAATGTTGGAAATGAAAATAGTGAATCTTTAATAGTAAAAATAGTGAAAATAATTGAATCTTTACTGCATTGTAAAATAATAAAAATGTGAGTGAAGCTGCTTTTTGTGAATTGATGAATAACGTTATTTCACAAGACATGCACATTGACAAATGATTCTGCAGAGGAGGAGGAGGGGGTGTAAAGCAAGCATTCCCTGCTGAGATGTTTTTATTCAGTCTGTGTGTTCCTCCTCTGGGGGCCAATTGTGTTTAAACACGCACACACACATCCAGCAGTATCTGTGTATCTGTCTGTGTGACCATAAAGCACACTGAACACAGATGCATATACCGTTTCTCTCTTTGTAATGTGTGATGGTTTGTGTTGTTCCTGTCTGTCTGGTCTTAAAGTTCACAAGCCAGTGACCCCTGGTAAAGTAGGTCGGAGGTGAAAAGCCAATGGCCCTTCTTTTCTATTTGCGCGAAGCTTTAATTTCAGCCTGACCTGACAAAGTCACCTCAAACACGCAATGCAATCACTGGCTCCGTTATGGTGTTCAGCAGAGTTTGTTTTAGCCTGTTTGCAGTAATGAAATGTTGTTATAACTCTGAGCAAAAGGATTGTTATTATAGCTGGGGTTTGCTTTTTTCTATGGTCACAGTTCAAAAACCGAAGTCAAACATTTTGTGCATTTTATTTTAGCATCAGTTTAAAGGTGACATATCATGAAAATCTGACTTTTCCAGGTTTTAAGTGCTATAATCAGGTCTCCGGTGCATCTACCAACCAAGGAACTGTGAAAAAGATTGACCCAGTAACTTTGTTTTGGTAAGCCTTTTTCTGCAAGCGTCTGAAAAAATGAGCACGTCTGATTTCGCTCCCTTGGTGACGTGGCAAAGGGATCTCATTATAATATTACCGCCCCTTAATCTGTAAGTTTCCACCCGTGGCACCATCATTTTGATTTCGCACGCGAAAACGGTGTACCAGTTCTAATGCCATGGTGAAAGTTTGAGCAAAACTTGCTAACTGTTCTGTCTTTGGCTGCACAGATGAGCACAAACACTATTTACAGCCTCAGAGGAGACAAGACAGCAGTGGATGTATTGAGTTATTTACTGTATATTGCTGCTGCCACACAGATCTAAAATAAACATGCAATTTATTTCCCAGCTGTTTACCTTCACAGACATAACCCACTGTTTTTGTAACTCTTTTTTTGTGTTTTTAACATAAACTTGTGTGGGGATGAGAACTTAGTTTAGTACTCACATGCTGTGACAGCCGCTTTTTGTCCGTGTGCTTCGGATGTGTGCTCTCAGAAAACCGTATATCAGATGTTTAAAGTAATATGGTTTAAAATTAGAACCAAAATAAGAAAAAAACAGATGTTTTTAGCAGGTACCAGCTGTAATGGTGCAGCTCTATTTTGGAAAAGGGGGCGTGGAGCAGCAGCTCATTTGCATTTAAAGAGACAGGCACGAAAAACAGCATGTTTCTGCTACCACTCAAAATAGGCATTTTCAAAATGATATAATAAATGATCTGTGGAGTATTTTGAGCTGAAAC
>NW_015505818.1:267253-267690 GCF_001515645.1 Sinocyclocheilus grahami
TTTTTTTAGTCGCGGCACCCCGGCACCCTTTTAAGAAACTTGTGGCACCCTACAAAATTTATTTTGTCACAATATTTGAATTTCTAACTTCGATGTGATAATGTGATAAGTATAGATATTCGGTACAACAGGGAAGAACTGCAGAATATAATGTCATACAGATATTTTAAAATTAAAAAATTGTCCATCAATGGTGGCAATCAGTACGCTAATTTCTAATGAAGAGACCAATTTATATGACAGATTTTAATGTAGGCTTTTATACATATGTAAACATTATTTAATTACCATTATAACTAGCTATCTCACAAATTTTTGCTCACTCAGTGTTTTTTTTTATTTTACAGTGGGGTTATTTTGGTGCAGTAGCACAAGATTTTTTATTCAATTGAAAGTTTGAAATCAAGCTGACAAGCAAGCAGTCAGTAATAAAATAA
>NW_015505818.1:269323-271716 GCF_001515645.1 Sinocyclocheilus grahami
TCTCATTATAATATTACCGCCCCTTAATCTGTAAGTTTCCACCCGTGGCACCATCATTTTGATTTCGCACGCGAAAACGGTGTACCAGTTCTAATGCCATGGTGAAAGTTTGAGCAAAACTTGCTAACTGTTCTGTCTTTGGCTGCACAGATGAGCACAAACACTATTTACAGCCTCAGAGGAGACAAGACAGCAGTGGATGTATTGAGTTATTTACTGTATATTGCTGCTGCCACACAGATCTAAAATAAACATGCAATTTATTTCCCAGCTGTTTACCTTCACAGACATAACCCACTGTTTTTGTAACTCTTTTTTTGTGTTTTTAACATAAACTTGTGTGTGAATGAGAACTTAGTTTAGTACTCACATGCTGTGACAGCCGCTTTTTGTCCGTGTGCTTCGGATGTGTGCTCTCAGAAAACCGTATATCAGATGTTTAAAGTAATATGGTTTAAAATTAGAACCAAAATAAGAAAAAAACAGATGTTTTTAGCAGGTACCAGCTGTAATGGTGCAGCTCTATTTTGGAAAAGGGGGCGTGGAGCAGCAGCTCATTTGCATTTAAAGAGACAGGCACGAAAAACAGCATGTTTCTGCTACCACTCAAAATAGGCATTTTCAAAATTATATAATAAATGATCTATGGAGTATTTTGAGCTGAAACTTCACAGACACATTCTGGGGACACCAGAGACTTATATTACATATTGTAAAAAGGGGCATAATATGTCTCCTTTAAGACAAAAATTTAGCTTGATAACCACAGAGGAAGAGTCTTACCATTTGAATATCTTTTATGGTTCAGTGTGTTAACCCAGTGTTTCCCAACTTTTTTTTAGTCGCGGCACCCTTTGGAAATTTTAAGAAACTTGTGGCACCCTACAAAATTTATTTTGTCACAATATTTGAATTTCTAACTTCGATGTGATAATTTGAAAAGTATAGATATTCGGTACAACAGGGAAGAACTGCAGAATATAATGTCATACAGATATTTTAAAATTAAAAAATTGTCCATCAATGGTGGCAATCAGTACGCTAATTTCTAATGAAGAGACCAATTTATATGACAGATTTTAATGTAGGCTTTTATACATATGTAAACATTATTTAATTACCATTATAACTAGCTATCTCACAAATTTTTGCTCACTCAGTGTTTTTTTTTATTTTACAGTGGGGTTATTTTGGTGCAGTAGCACAAGATTTTTTATTCAATTGAAAGTTTGAAATCAAGCTGACAAGCAAGCAGTCAGTAATAAAATAAGAACAAATAAAGAAATTAATAATGATAGCACAAATAAAAAATAACGACAGACCTTCGAATTAAATAAATTGCTTATTAGTTTTTCAGGTAGGTCTAACTTAAAGGGTTAAGATATTTAACTTTTTTTTTTTCTTTTTTTATAACCATTTATCCAAATAATGTTTAGTCCTAGAAAGCTATTATTTTCAGAACACGCGAGCATAACATAGCGGTTAACCTGCTCTCGACAGACGGCACCCCGGTTGGGAAACACTGTGTTAACCAACCTCTAGCTTGTTCATCAGGACATTTAGAGGTCGGGTTGAATAGAATCTCTCATCTGTTGTCTTTGTTTTTCAGGCTTCGTCTCAATCGACACAGCCGCTCAAATTCACCACGTCAGACTCTTGTGATCGCATCAAAGACGAATTTCAGTTCCTGCAGGCACAATATCACAGGTATACAAAACACATGTACAATACTTTTTTTTTTAATGTAGTGAATGTTTATTTAGCAAGGATGCATTAAATCGATCAAATGTGACCGTAAAGACATTTATAATGTTTCAGAAGATTTCTAATTCAAATAAATCTTCCTATTCCTATTCAGAATCCTTGACAAAAAAAAGTATCACCATTTCCACAAAAATTTCAAGCAGCGCAACTGTTTTCAACATTGATAATAAAAATAAATGTTTATTGAGCAGCAAATCAGCATATTAGAATGATTTCTGAAGGATCATGTGACACTGAAGACTGGAGTAATGATGCTGAAAATTCAGCTTTGATCACAGGAATAAAATATATTAAAATAGAAAATAGTTCTTTTAAATTGTATTAATATTTCACAATATTACTGTTTTTACTGTATTTTTGATCACAGAAATGCAGACTTGGTGAGCATAAGAGACTTTTTCTTTCAAAAACATTAACCAGGAGCATACTTAAAGGGGTCATATGATGCTATTTCAATTTTTCCTTTCTCTTTGGAGTGTTTCAAGCTCTTGGTGCATGAAGAAGATCTGTAAAGTTGCAAAGACTAAAGTCTCAAATCTCAAAGTCTAAAAATCTAAAGTCTCAAAAAGTGCAGCTGACAGCCTCAATGAAGTGTGTGTGTGTGTGTGTGTGTGTGTGTGTGTGTGTGT
>NW_015505818.1:271956-285392 GCF_001515645.1 Sinocyclocheilus grahami
ATTATTGTTGCCGCCGCCGCCATGTCGTGAAGACACTGTGTTTCATTGTGAAAGTGAAACTACTTTGTTTGGCCTTCCAACAGAGGACACAACTAGAAATCAGTGGTTAAGTTGTATTTACAACACTGTGTGTGGTTTTATGTTTACGCGGCGCGATGCAATGCGTAAGAAGACAGTATAAGTCATTATAATCCGTAATTATGTCCCCACTGGATGCAACAAAAGCCTCGTTTGTAATGGGTTTTACTGGTTTTGTCTTGTCGCTCCGGCCGGACAGGGCATCACAGTATGGTAAGGGCTTAACATTTCCATCACATGCTTGAGGTATTCGGCCAATCACAACGCACTGGATAGCTGGCCAATCACAGCACACCTCGCTTTTCAGACCGATGAGCTTTGTAAAAATCGACGCGTTTCAGAAAGGCGGGGCATAGAGGAGCAACAATAATGTACAGTATGTAGAAAATAATGTGTTTTTTTAACCTTAAACCGCATAAACACATTTCATTACACCAATAATGTTCTTTTTAGCAGCATCATATGACCCCTTTAAAGCATTCATACACACAAAACTAGTTTAACCGGTAGTTTACGCACATTCAACGTAACCCTAAGAAGCACAGGCAGTTTCTCTCCTCCTCACTTTCACTCTACACCCTAAAAACACTCTGCCCGTGTGAATTCCTCTCCGGGACGTCAAATGGTGTGAACGCAGCCCCACCCGGAAAAGCTTCCTGTCATCATCTGTCAGCACCAGAGATAAGAGCGATCATTGAGGCCATCCGGCCATCACACATCAGAAAAACCACGGACGGAGGAAGGAAGAGGGAAATGGAGAAGGATAAACAGTCGAACGTGTTGATGCCTTTCAGATTGTTCAAGAACGCACTGCGGTGCTTTAGATGTTTGTTTCATTTAGACTTAGCTGAATATTCATTCTCAGCATCAATAGGCTGTAACTCTGGTGTACGTTTAAAACAAATCACGGACACTTCACCTTACAGCTCCATGTCACAAGTACTGCTAATGAATGAGTAATTATTCAGTGGAGCTGCTTGTGATTACATAATATTGTTATTATTATTGCTTTAGTGATTAAAGACCTCATAAAATGGTCTGACAAATGCCGTTTTCTTTCTTGTGTTGATGTTAGGGCGTCGGGATGGGCTGATCTCGGTCATAAACCATGATTTACTACTTGCTATTAGTCGGTGGCAGGTGGTGTTGGGGCAGGGACGTTCTCATTCTAGAGTGCATTTGTACATTTTTATTTCCAAAATTTGACCATAAACAGGTTTCCCAGCTGAGAAAGAATTGTAATATTTAAATGCATAAACATAAGGTTTATTTTGTCAACTTTTAGGAGTACACTAGCATATAGATGACATGAAAGCTAATCAATGTGCACTCATGTCAGATTTTAATTTCATAGTGTTTAATCGTAGGTATATAGTGCTGTATTATTTTTTAATACTATGAATATTTTTACTATTAAACTAGTTTAGTAATATTTATAATATTATTATTAATACATTTTTATTCAGCAAGGATGCATTAAATTGATTGAAAAATTCTATTTTCACATTTCTTGAGCAGCCAATCAGCATATTAGAATGATTTCTGAAGGATCACGTGACACTGAAGACTGGAGTAATGATGCTGAAAATTCAGCTTTGATCACAGAAATAAATTACATTTTACAATATATTGAAAAATAAAACAGTTCTTTTAAACCAGGGCTGTCCAAACTCTGTCCTGGAGGGCCGGTGTCCTGCAGAGTTAAGCTCCAACCCTCATTAAACACACCTGAAGCAGCTAATCAAGCTCTTACTAGGCATACTAGAAACTTCCAGTCAGGTGTGTTGAGGCAAGTTGCAGCTAAACTCTGCAGGACACCGGCCCTCCAGGACCGAGTTTGGACAGCCCTGGTTTAAACCGTAATATTTCACAATATTTTTTACTGTGCAAATAAATGCAGCCTTGGTGATCACAAAAGACTTCTTTCAAAAACAAAAACAAAAAAAATCTTGCCAACCCCAAACTTTTAGATGGTAATGTATGTGCAACAAACTATTTAATATAAAAAGTTGTATATGAAGGAGAAAATCATACATTCTTTCATTATTACATTCTTCTAAAGACATGGCCAGCCAATCACAAGCCTCCGTCAGGCAGTCCAGACAGGAAAGGGGTTGTCATGGTGATAGAATGTTGTAGAATTCTCCTTGTTTTTTTTCCCCACTTTGCGAGTGAGAGAGAGAAAGTGAGGTGAAGTGCAGCTGACAGCCTCAATGAAGTGTGTGTGTGTGTGTGTGTGTGTGTGTGTTTTAGGGTGAAATGTAAATATTAAAGCTGTCATATACAGGCTGTGTCATTCAAACCCTGGGAACTTCTCCACGTTTCCATTACTTAAAGAGGCATCATGTAATTTGCAACATTTAACCGTAATATTTCACAATATTTTTTACTGTGCAAATAAATGCAGCCTTGGTGATCACAAAAGACTTCTTTCAAAAACAAAAACAAAAAAAATCTTGCCAACCCCAAACTTTTAGATGGTAATGTATGTGCAACAAACTATTTAATATAAAAAGTTGTATATGAAGGAGAAAATCATACATTCTTTCATTATTACATTCTTCTAAAGACATGGCCAGCCAATCACAAGCCTCCGTCAGGCAGTCCAGACAGGAAAGGGGTTGTCATGGTGATAGAATGTTGTAGAATTCTCCTTGTTTTTTTTCCCCACTTTGCGAGTGAGAGAGAGAAAGTGAGGTGAAGTGCAGCTGACAGCCTCAATGAAGTGTGTGTGTGTGTGTGTGTGTGTGTGTGTTTTAGGGTGAAATGTAAATATTAAAGCTGTCATATACAGGCTGTGCCATTCAAACCCTGGGAACTTCTCCACGTTTCCATTACTTAAAGAGGCATCATGTAATTTGCAACATTTAACAAGAAATGAGTAATACATCTCATGCTGTCTTGTATTTTTCAGTCTGAAGTTGGAATGTGATAAACTGGCGAGTGAGAAATCTGAAATGCAGCGTCATTACATAATGGTGAGTAAAGCATGCATGTTTCATCAGACCTAGTTATATACGCAGATCATATGGAAGCTGTTCCCACCACAGTATAAAAAATAATAATTGCAACTTTTTATTGCACAATTCTGGCTTAGAGGGATATAAACTCTGTTTATATAGAAATAGAATTGTGCTATTTCTTTTTATAGTTTCTTATTAGTTCTTATATGTGCATTTCTTACATTTTTGTTTTGTTTTGGCTTTAGTTCTTATATAAATATGTTGTGTATGTGTGATTGAATGTTTTTGATTTTGTCTGTAAGCCTGTGGGCATCCGCAGTAATTCATACACAAGCGTCTCATTGATCAGTTGTATGATGGGTTGTGAGTGTGCACAAGCGTATTGACGTCTTGCTGACGGATCGATGTGAATGTGTGTCTGAGCGGGACGGCAGAGATCTGAGTGATCTGCTGCTTTAGCCCAGAGCAAAGCTCCTAACCATGAGCCTAAATCACAGTCGGGTCGCTCTGAAGTTTCATGAAAACTGATGTTAAATTGATGTCTTCTCCTTCACCTCTTTTGCTTGAAGAGAAATTTTCTATGGGTTTTTTGAATATATAAAGATTTTGACTGCCAATTCTCTGCTGTTATTGCTGCCTTCTCTCTACACTTGTTTTTATTTCCTCTTTGTGACACATATTGGGTGGATTCAGGTGAATTTTTTGACATTTTGAGATGTCCCAGTTTGTCCCAAATGCCCCAAAAATGTGAATGATTAAATGTGCAGCTATCATATGTTATATGTGGATAAAAAATTTAAATATACGGTAAAAATAGTGAAATATTATTGCAGTTTCAAATAACCATTTTCTATTTTAATATATATTTTGAAGTGTAATTTTTTGTCCTGAGATTTTTGATCGATCTTGCGCTTCTCTCTCCTGTTTCTCTGACTGCAGTATTATGAGATGTCATACGGACTCAACATTGAAATGCACAAACAGGTGAGAAGCTGAATATTGTGTCAGAATCTACACACTTTGCCTATTTTCTGCATCAAATGTGGGGGCAAGTTAATGCATTATTCTATTTGTCAAAATATTTAATAAATAAATATGGCAGGAGGATATGTAGATCTTTAGATTGTATAGGTGTGTAAAATCTGCAGTTTCCTTTAAACCACAGGTCTATTTATATGGTTTGTACATATGCAGCGTCCTAGATTCAGTAGCGTCTTTCATCAAACACGGTTGGTCAGCATACATTATCATGACTGACTGTGTTGTTCATGTGTTTTTGTGCAACATCAGCAGCCTGTAAGCGCATCCCCAGCTACCCTATTAATGGATGTAAACCCATGAGATGTGCTTGTGTTCTG
The DNA here is from genome assembly GCF_001515645.1 of Sinocyclocheilus grahami. Taxonomy (NCBI): domain Eukaryota; kingdom Metazoa; phylum Chordata; class Actinopteri; order Cypriniformes; family Cyprinidae; genus Sinocyclocheilus; species Sinocyclocheilus grahami. Next base: position 276,356 of record NW_015505818.1, read on the forward strand.
TCCGCAGGCGGAGATTGTGAAGAGATTGAATGGAATCTGTGCTCAGGTGTTGCCTTACCTGTCTCAAGAGGTCAGACTGTGTGATTTATTTATGACACATTCTCTATAATGACCCTCAGCCTCATCGGTGACATAAATGTGCCGCTGCTTTGTGTCATGGGTTGCTTTTATGGACAGAATAGGCTTTTGTTGGGTTTTGTTCATTGTTCCTTTTACCTGAAGAGATTAAATGCATGCTGAGATAAATGTGTGTGTGTGTGTGTGTGTGTGGGTGTGTGGGTAGCACCAGCAGCAGGTCCTGGGAGCGATTGAGCGAGCCAAACAGGTCACCCCTCCTGAGATGAACTCGATTATTCGGGTAGGAACTTCACAATGGTCAACTTCATGTGTTACTGTGTAGGGCCTAAAATATATATTTAAATTTCCATGAATATTTTTTGACTCAAGCAAATCTTTCAGTCATAGATTCAAGTTTGCATGATTCATTCAAATGTTTCAAACAAACCACATTAAAGAACATTTATCCTGCAAAATAGTCTGTCATATCAGCATAATTAAATGTTATGTGGCTTTGTCATTAAACTTCAAAAAGACTGCACGTGCAAGTCAAGTCGCATGAAAGTTATATGTGATCTCTCTTTAACCTCCATGGATGTTTGTTTGTTTGTGTGTGTGTGTGTAAACGCAGCAGCAGCTTCAGGTTCACCAGCTCTCTCAGCTTCAGGGTTTGGCGTTACCCATGACCCCTCTGCCCCTGGGCCTGACTCCGTCCACCCTGCCCACCGTCACCTCCAACTCTGGCCTCCTGTCGCTGTCCAGCATCCTCGCATCACATGCGCACCTGGCCAAGGAGGACAAGAGCTCCCGCGACGGGGCCGATGGCCACCGCGAGGAGGACGCGGACAAATCCGACTAGCCTTCATAGAGATAGTTTGATTCTGTCATGAGGTCTGTAAAGAGAGACCGAGTGCAGAAAGAGAGAAGAGATTGCTGAATCTACTCCTTCTGTCTCACAGGATTGGGTCTGATTCAGTCTCTCTCTCTCTCTGTTAATACTGCAAATCTTTATTCCGTAATTCTGTTTGATTCATTTTCTTTTGATTAGTGATGTTTGCTAAGGCTCTATTACTATTGCTCATACTTGGGGTTAGTGATTTGAACAAACCCCTAACCCTAAGTATTAAACTTCAGCATGTAACATACCTCAAATTGTGTGTCTTGAGGAGAGCTGTATTATTACTGTAAGTGACTTTTGATTTTTCCTGGCAGTCAATAAATGGATGAAAAAATCCCATAGATATTGACAGAGAGACCCAAACCGTATCCAGAGACCTGAATATAATAGAGACTTCATGATGCGTCATCCACTTATGAGTCACCCAATGCTCTAGCAACAACCTAGTAACATGTAGTTGTCCTGGCAACCACCCCAAACACATGCGCAAACAACCACTCGGGTGCGTTTCCCAAAAGCATCGTTCGCTAACTATGGTAGTTAGTTCCATTGAAATCTATTGGTAACGACGGAACTTGCGACCATATTTGCTTTTGGGAAACGCACCCCAGAACAGCTTAGCAACTGGATAGCAACAGCCTAGCAACGAATCAAAATGGCCTAGAGTTTGCATAGTAATGCACAAACAACCATTCACAACACCATGGCGACCACCCAGTAACACCCTAGCAACTGCATAACTGCCCTGGCAACCATTCTAAACACACATGCACAAACAACCACTTAAAACAATTTGGCAATAGCACATCAACGCCCTAGCAACCAATCAAATGCCAATCAACCAATCAAATAGTATTTGCATAGTGCATTAACAACTCTTCAGTCCCTAGCAACCACATAGCAACACCCTAGCAACTGCATAACTGCCCTGGCAACTACCCCAAACACATATGTGCAAACAACAGTCAGTTGCACAGCAACAGACTAGCAACCACCCAGAACACTCTAGTAGTGGGATAGCATCTTGAAATCACATAGCGATGCCTTGGCAACCACCCAGATTGGCCTAGCAAGCACCTGATAACACCCTAGCAACTGTAGCAACAGTAGCATTAATAATTGGCCTGGCAATAACGTCAACCACTCAGTTTAGAACAGTTTAGAAGCCGCATAGCAACAGCCTAGCATTTGCATAGCAATGCACTAACAAACATTCAGAGTTTTGTAACAACCACAAAGCGAAATCCTGACAACCACCCAGAACACTCAAGTAGTGACATAGCAACATGCTAAAAACATTCAGAGCACCCTAGCAACTGCCCCAAACGCATATGCGGCAAAGCGACATGCTCAAAACATTCTGAACATCAGCCACCAAGAACACGCATACACCTTGGCAACTATCCAGAATGGCCTAGCAAGCACCTGGTAACACCCTAGCAACTGCATATCCACCCTGGTAACCACCTCAAACACAGCAGTGCGCGAAACAACCATTTAGAACAACTTAGAAATCGCAACGGCAGCAACCAAAACAAACACCCTAGCGTTTGCCTAGCAATGCACCATTCAAAACACTTTAGCAACCACAGAACAACACCCTGGCAACCACCCAGAACATTCTAGTAGTGACATGGCAACCTGCTAAAACAATAGAACACCCTAGCAACCATAGCAATGCCTTGGCAACCACCTGGAACAGCCGAGCACTTGATTGTGATGTTGCTTGTGTGTGTTTGAGTTGGCCAGTCGATGTTGTGTTTATGTCAGATAAGCCTGCAGTCGATTCCTCTCTTAGCTACTATTCAATATATTTCATCATATTCTATTCTAGGCATATCTAGTTAAGGGTTTTAACACTGTAGTGACCCTTTCACAGAATTCTTTCTAGTGTTTTACATAAAAAGGTGACACTCAATCTATATTGCCCTCAGAAAGGTTGAAGTGACACACAGCCCAAGCATCTGTGTAGGAAAGTGACAGACACCAAGAGATATTCCCAATTCAGACCCACATCCTCCTATCATTTCTGTGTAAAAGGCAGGTTGTTTCTCTCATTCTGGTTTGCAGTGAATGTGGTTTCATGTGAGACCAGCAGGTGGCAGCCAATGAGTGTGTGCAGAAGTATTAGGGTATTTGAAATGGCATACTATCATACTATTCCTACTACAGCAGTGGTTTTCACTAGATTTCAGTCTTAACCTTTGGTGTGTTTTTAGCATTTCAGTTGATACTAAAGTTCAGTTATTATTAGTGACTCAAAAGATGACTTGCTCAAGATGACTAAAAAGCATTTATAAATATTAAAATAATGAAACTGTACACTAAAATGCAAAACCTGAAATGTATTTCTAATGTAATAATAAATAATCAAATAAAAAATACAGTAATTAAATATTTGTTTAATTGAAGTTGACATTTCTAAAATCACACTTTACAATAAGGTCTCCTTTGTTAACATTAGGTAATGCATTAAGTACCATGAACTAACAACGGATTTTTAACACACTTATTAACCTTTGATAATGTTAGCGAATAAAAATGTTCAAGTTAACAGATAGAACTTTTGATTTGAATGATGTATACAAATAATAAGAGTTGTTCATGTTAACTAATATAGTTAACTAATGTTAACAAATGATCAGTGCTCACAATTGTTCTTAATATAAAAGTAGCTGTCATAATTTACTAAAGCAGTTTTATTTTACATGGACGCTACTTGCTGAATTAAACCCAAAGCAGCACACAGTATATACTGCTCAGTATTTAGTATGCTAGTATTCCAGGCTGTTTTAAAGACAAGACTACCTAAGGTTGTACATATGCACTGGTGCATTGTGGGTATTTTATGAGTGTGCATTCCTGGACATTTATTTCTTGTATGTGTCTAGGAAGTATTAGCATTTGTCCCATGATTTCTTAGTATTTTTTTGTTTTTCAGTACAGCAGTGCTGATGTATGCTAAGAAACGCTCACCGCTGAGCCCTTGGGTTCTTATTTTAATCTCTAATAAATTACGTTTTCTGGTTTTTACTCTCTAGATATTTTTTTCCAGTTGATTTTGCTTGATTTCAAAAACTGTCGGCCAATTTATATACATCATGTATAAATATATCAATATACATTTAATTTTGTAAACAATTTTGTATGTATACAGCTATGTTTATGGTGTATGTGGCCCAGAGGACATTTAGCGCAGGCTATACAGAAATCTATGATCAGTTAATTGTCAAATCAAACATTTCCGCTCTGCTTTGTTTAGATGAGCGTAGCACTGGCTGGTCTCGACTGGTTCTAGTTGCTGAAGGATACATGATTTGTTCAGTGGTTCTGACTTGGTCTCAGTCTCATAAACATCAGCTGAAAAAGACAAGTTTGTTACGTAACGATTCCTGAAGCCTCCCTCTTCTGACAGTTCTGATATTTGCCACATTTTGAAGCTTTGTAGTAGTTTTTTAAAATGTGCGTGTGTGTTGTATGTAACATGATGTTCTTGATGGAAATGTATGTTGTTTGTGCTATTCTAACTTCATTTAAAGATGATTGTGGGAAGAAAAAAGGTTAAAACATTTACTATGAGAGATTGAGCAGTAAGGAAGTATTTATGGTGCCTTACAAATAAAAGATTCATTGGACCTTTATCAGTGCTGCTGTTTGGCTTTCATTTCATTTAAAGAATAAATAATTCATCCTCTCCACTGTAGCGTTCTATTATCATTGTGTAAAAAATTTTTATAAAATAATAAAACTACACTACCATCTGGGGTCTGCAAATACATTTTTTAAAGAAATTAATTCAATTGATCAATCAATTGATCAAAAGTGACTATAAAGTCATTTATAATGTTACAAAAGATTTAGTTTTTCGAATAAATGCTGAAAAAAATTCACCGTTTTCACAAAAATATGAAGCAGCACAACTGTTTTCAACACTGATAATAATAATAATAATCGGAAATGTTTCTCGAGCAGCATATTAGAATGATTTCTGAAGGATCGTGTGACGCTGAAGACAATTCTGGAGTTCAGTGTTGATCTTATTAACATGTTTGCAAAATGCAACTTTCGGTCTGCAATAATTACTTTCACCCAGTGGAAAAGTATTAAAACCATTCATTCATTTTTCACCTCTGTAGATCTATACAAACTGTTTTATTAATAATAATAATAATAATGGTTGTATATTTGCATTTAGATGCAGTGTAGCGTAAAGTGTTCTGAGTTATGATCTGCTGAATGAAGGTAACAATTCACCTATCTTTCTTTCTCTATTGCAGACAATCCAAACTGTATATGCACACTCTCTCTGTCTCTCTGTCTCTCTCTCTCTCTCTCTCTCTCTCTCTCTGTCTCTCTCTCTCTCTCTCTGTGTGTCAGGAGCTTGTTTGTGTGTGTGCGTGTGCGTGTTTGTGTGTGCATGTGCGTGTTTGTGTGTGTGTGGGCACATCACTGATTTGTTGACTCCTCCCTCTTTCTTCACTGCTATATATTGCAATAGGTTCTATGACTGATTTAAATATTTTGAGCCATTTTTTGATGGCATAAAAGGCCCTTCTTGCTTTCTCTTTCAGTTCATTCACAGCCAAATTTAGCTTGCCAGTGGCATTTATCTTCAGCCCGAGGTATGTGTAGTTTGTGACATTTTCAATTTTGGTCACACCAAGGGTGAAGTTATGTCTCTCTCCCTGAACTCTGGGTCTTTTCTGGAATGTTAGTACTTTAGTTTTGTTAGGGTTAATCGTCAGGGCCCAGGTCTGACAGAACTTGTGCAGGATGTCTAGGCTCTGCTGTAGACCCTCTTCTGTTGGAGACAGCAGAACCAGATCATCTGCAAACAGCAAGAGCTTTATGTTGGCATTAAATTCTTTCAGGCGGTGTGTGTGTGTGTGTGTGTGCTGTCATGGTCTCTCACTTCATTCCTCAGCCTGTCGTCATCCTCCCATTGCTGTTTTATTTCCGCCACACTGCACCACTCCTCCTCTCCTCCTCCTCTTCAGGTCTGCAGCTCTCTCCTGTCTTCCACCTTATATTTTTCTTCCGTCTTTTTATCTGATGGAGGTACAATAAATGTTTTAATTTGTGTACATTATATATGTGTGTGTGTGTACACATATATATATATATATATTATATATATATATATATATATATTATACACACACAAACACACACAAAGAAAAACAAGTAGATAGAATAGAAAAATAGAATTTATATATATGTGTGTGTATATATATAAAATAAATCATATACATTTTCTGCACCACAAAAAGGTCACTTACTTTGTTGAAGGGAATTTAAAAAACACAGTGGAAAGTGATATTGAGCAACAAACAATTAAAACAATATTCCTAAGAAAATATCCAGTGTGAGTTTTTAGTTTAACTGTATAAAAATGACTTTTGTATTTAGTTGCATTTTAATTTTAATTGAAGATTAATTTGAATTTATTTTTAATGCAAATGTAATCAGTTGTATTTCTTTTAACCGGATGTGTTCACCTTGTTGTGATTTTGTGATAAAAGAAAACGTATCATCATGATTTGCATCTTTATCTTTGAGTTTTAATATTTCATTCGCTGCAGTCTGGGCTCGGCTCGTTGACAGCCGATTCGCGAATGAATCATTCTTTTGAACCGGTTCTTTCAGGTGATTCAGTCGAGCCTGTTTGCAGAGCGTATGTACTTTTTTTTTTTTTTTCTTTGTAATTCTAATTTTAAATGAATTTTAATTTCATTGTAATGCCTTTTAACATAATCTCCTCACTTCGTGATAAAAGAAAACTTATAGTTATGATTTACATAATTAAATCTGTGAGTTTAATATTCTAAGACATGTATGGTGTTGAAATCATAATGTATAGTATGAAATGATCCAGCTCATCACATCCGTTTTCTGTTTCTTAATATTATAAATTTTTCGGTTTGGACAGATTGTCAATGTGGATCATTACATCATAATATTATAAATATTCACATATATCAGTTCGCTTCCTGCACGCTGATTGACTTTCCGTCTTCATTATGCGGCGATTGAGACCGAAAAGGACTTCATTACCCATAATGCAATACTGTCGCGCATGCGCAGAAGTTCTGCTTCGCAATTGGTTCAGATCAAAGGAGATGTAACGTCCCAACGTGGGCACTCGGGTCACTCATTGGCCTTGACTTGAATCTTGTTAGCCAATCAGAGTCCAGTCGTGAAAAGAGACATTAAGGCTGCAATGTTTGTACATTATGTTCTGTTATGATACGAACGGCTTCCCGCTTTGTTCTCTTTCAAACAGGATTTCATTTTAAATAGCTGAGTTTAAAATACTAATATAACATGTACCAATATATTTTGGTTTCAACTGTTTTATCACTTGCATTTTTCCCGTTTTATCCTGTTTAATTCGTCTTCATAAGCAATGTAAGCGGTCGACCTTAAGAGCAGCTTTGGCTCTCCGCAGTTAATGTCAATCTCACTGAGAAGAGCTGCGTGCGTTTTATTTTCTGCTCTGATCCTTCACCCCTTTCTCTCTCCCTCTCAATCGCTCATATATTTATTTTAGACTTTCAGAAATCCAATACAGCTCTTGCTGGCTGCAGTTTGGCTCGTTGACAGCCGAGTCGAGAACGAATCATTGTTTTGAACCGGATCTTTTCAACGATTCAGTCGTGCCGAATCGCAGAGCGTGACATACTACAGAACGCTTGCTATATTTTCCCTCAAAACGTATTAAAACGGTGGAGAATTCACATTACGAACGACAGAGATGATCAGTTTGCAGTCAGATGCAGAAGAGACATTAACATTTTCAAGCCATAGGTTCCCTCAGGATTCGCCTATGGGTTTTCGCGGCGTTTTTTTTTTTTAATTTGCGTTAATTATAGTTTTGTTCTACAACAGACATAGTCATGCTTAAATCGTGAATTCAGTCGGTTAATTTCTTTCTCTGATCACAGCGGTGACGACAGCCTACCTCAAAACCCGTAGTAATAATATTATTATGATATTTTGGCTGTTTGACATGGTAGATTTTTAAGGAGACTCAAGTGAATCAGTGAATCGTTCGAGCGAACCGATTCGCTGATTATTCAGAGCGCGTGTGCGCGCAGGGTCAGCGCTGTTTATGTTCTTCTGATCTCCGTCGCGCGCTCAGCGTGCACGCGCCCCGCACGGGCTGAGTTTGTTACATTGTAGCGCGGCGTAACTGTGCGTCATAAAGAGGACGAGCGTTTGATCCGGGCGAATAGAACGTTTTTCAACTTTTCATCGGATACCTTGTCATTCTTTCCGGCTACTCGAGATCGTTTGGAGCGCGGAGGAGCGAAGCTCGAGATCCCCGTGGATGACCTCCAGAGCCATGTATCCGCACGGAAGACCGCAGGTATCGCAGCCTAATGAACTTTCCTTTCCAGAACGTCTCTAGCGGATCGCTGAGTTGCGCGCGGCGGCCCGTTTTAATGCGCATTATGTTTGGTGTTAGGGTCAGGGTTAAGGTCACGATGAAGAGTTAATTACAGCGTTATGGGTTCAGTGATTAATGCACGGGCTGAGAAAACACACAGGCCTGGAGTCCCATTACAGTCACCGTAAGATATATATAAATGAGCCCATTATTAAACAGCCTTCATCTTTTAGATTGAACATGATTCTGTTCTGCATCCAGAGTTTTATCTTACTTTTTTAGTGTTTTATTTATATATATATATATATATATATATATATATATATATATACACACACACACACACACATCACTCTATATCTCAAACGCATATATATTATTTGATTATTTGATACTGTATTTATCCACATCTATCATTCATTTCATTCAAGAAACCTCAAGTGGAACCAAAACTCATTCGGGGAAAACCTTCTGCTCAAGCTGGCACACATTTAAACACAATAATACAAAGCACACATTCATATATGTGCACGCACAAATGTTAATTAGAACGGGTGTAATTAATTAATTGTTATACAAATAAGTAAATATATATACCAGATAGCTGATAGCTCAATGGCATATATATATATATATATATATATATATATATATATATATATATATAAAAACATACACATAAAAATAATAAA
>NW_015505818.1:287407-302421 GCF_001515645.1 Sinocyclocheilus grahami
ATATATATATATATATATATATATATATATATATATATATATATATATATATGAATGAACATTTATTATATTAATTTAATTTACTAAAAAATTTTATTATCATTGTGCATTAAACAGACATGCCAATAAAACTCTTTGAATAGAGAGAGATAGATGGTCAGATGTGCATGTGCAGAAGAGGAGGAATGAGGCATTATTCAAGGCAGAAATCCAGTAGAAGGACATTCATGAACACAGGGAGAGATTTGTGGCATGAGTTTGCTCTGTGTGGCTGAGGGATGGACAGATGGATGGACGGGTGAATGAATGGTTTGTTCGAGTTATTGCTGCATGTTGCTACATATGGATCCGGGCCACCCCACTCTCCACTGGAAATGTCATGTTCCATCATCGTCACTGGGCAACACGATACCCCACACACACACACACACACACACACACACTGAGCTGCACTTCAAAGCTACCTTTGCTATGATGGCATGTTATTACAGGCCCATGGAGACCCAGTTTTGTGGTAACATGCATTCGCTTTAAAGTGAGGAATTTTCGTGTGCGTAATGAATGACCTTTAGAGAGTGTGCAAGTGTGGTTTGGTTTGTTAGTGTGTGCTGTTTTTACATCTGTGTGTTTAGCAGACAGTATGTGGTAATGCATAATGAGTGTGTGTGCTGCTGCCTGCTGGGCCGCTGATGATCTGACTCCAGTGGGCAGCTTCTGTCTGCTCTCGAAACCCTGTCGGATCTGATACAGGACGCTCATGCCTGCTTTACACCTGGGATTAACATCTGCCTGTATGATCCCATCCATTCAGATGCTGTTGTAGTTTTTATAAATATTTTTTATTGTTTTATATTGAATTTTTATGTCTTATGTTTTTATTTGACTATTAGATAAGTTTTAGTAATTGTTGTCAATTTAAATCTTTATTTTTATAAAAAAATTTTTTTTAGTTTTTTTAAACTGAAATTGTGTTTGGTTGTTGTGTTCTGTGCTCTTCTTAACATGTTTAGTCTGCAGCCGATCATTTTAATTTTTATTCATATTTTGAATTTGTTTTTATTTTTAGTTAGTCATTTTTATTAGTATTTGTTGAAAATATGTGTATTTACATTTTATTCAATTTTATTTCATTTTTAGCAGAAGTTAAACTAAATGTTGCCTTAGCAACTAGCTGAAAAAATAAGTTTAAGTTTTTATATATTTTATTTTATTTTAGTTGAAATTAATTTTATTTCAAGTAATTAATTTTTTTTTATTTTTAGTTTAATTCTTTACAATAAGCCTGATCCGATCACAAGTGCACAGCTGAAAATTGTAATTTCAGTATCATTGAGATACTGTTATAATTTTTTATTTGTATTTTGAATTAGTTTTTATTTTTCTATTTTCCATTTCTATTTTAATTTTAAAGTTATAGTAATTTTGCTGTTGATTTTGTCATTTTTATTATTATTTTTTCTTTTTTTATATATATTTCTTATTAAATTTTATAATTTTTTTACTTCAGTTTTAGTACATCAAGTTAAACAAAATTTCCCTGGCAAGTGTTTATTTTATTTCAAATAATTAAATAGTTTTTGTATGGTTTTAGTTTAAGTTTTAGTTTAGTTAATGACCCCAATCTATCACAAGTGCTCAGCTGAGAATTGTTTAGTTTTTTTCCGTTTTTTTTTATCAAACATTTTAAAACGCAGATGAATGACAGTTGAGTTTGCAGCCCTTTTTTCTGTTGTTTAAGGATGCATAATAAACATTATTATGTGAAATTAAAAAGACAAACGATTGTGATTTTAACAGTAAAAGACTGTAAAAATGCTACAATAAAAACCTGGTAGTTGGTTATCAGTAAGTTTCCATACTATATACGGTGAATAACTGTAATTACATTTAATGTAATTTTACAGTAAAATACTGTTAAAATTACGGTTTTTGGCAGTGAAAAAGAAAAAGTCATTGTATAATTTACAGTGAAAAACGGTAAATTGACACTCCCAGAATTCCCTGCATGACACTTCATATTTTACGTTTTTTCGTTGAAATAACTGTTTCTTAGTTTTTCCTTATCAGTTGTGTACATTAGTGTTTTATTTTACATCTAATGTTGTTAAATTCAATTTCAGTATCATGTGTGTTACCATGATGGGGTTTAGTGTTTGTGTGAATGACACTGTGCACCTTCTATGTGTATATATATTAGTATTTCCCTTCTCAGCTTGTGGAAGAGCTGTTTGTGATGAGCTTTGGTTCATCATGTGACTTTCACATCACCACCTGTTTTTGGTGGTTATCAGTGCATTTCAATGGTTTAAAACAGATATTAGTATTTCAGTATGCTGTATTATTAACATTACATCAGTTAATGAAATACGTTTTTTTATTGTGTTTTCCTTATCAGTTGTGTACATTAGTGTTTTATTTTACATCTAATGTTGTTAAATTCAATTTCAGTATCATGTGTGTTACCATGATGGGGTTTAGTGTTTGTGTGAATGACACTGTGCACCTTCTATGTGTATATATATTAGTATTTCCCTTCTCAGCTTGTGGAAGAGCTGTTTGTGATGAGCTTTGGTTCATCATGTGACTTTCACATCACCACCTGTTTTTGGTGGTTATCAGTGCATTACAATGGTTTAAAACAGATATTAGTATTTCAGTATGCTGGATTATTAACATTACATCAGTTAATGAAATACGTTTTTTTATTGTGAATTTAAGTTAAGTCTGTAAAACCTCAAATGTTGCTACCATATTTTTAACGGTGAAGTTCTGGCAACCACAGCTGCCGGTATTTTACAGTAAATGTCACAGATTTTTTTTACAGTGTAGTTACTGTGCATTTAAATTAATAAGTGAAATAATTGCTTAGGAAATGAATGACTAATAACCAGTAGTCACTCTTTACAAGTATAAAAACAATATATTAGGTTTATAAAAAATATATAGATAGATGCAAATATATACGTGGAGGGGCACTGCTGATCTCTTGCTTTTGGTGGATCTCATGTTATTTTTAAAAACCTATTTCTGCATGGGGAAATTAATGTGATTTTTAGTTTGGGATCCATACGGTTACACTCTGTTCAGTGCTGTGCATTTGTGATCGATTCACAGGAGTGTGACGTTAATACCAGATCAGGCATGAAGCAGCCCGTCGTGAATATGTGTAAGAGTGAGTGATATCCACATGCAAATGTATTCGCTGTCTGAGCTGTATTTACTATCATTATGTTGATGGTGTTAATGATCAGATCTGACTTTAACACACTAGCTCTACTAACACTTAACATAAAATCACACACACACACGTTTTAACATCTCTCAAAAGCCCATTCTGTCAGTTTTATATGCACATTTTTTCATACACACATTTTTTCATACAGTATGATTTGCTGGTTAATTTGTTGAGTTAATGACAATTTAATTCTTACATTTTTGCGTTTAACAAATGCTTTTTAATAGAGCAACATAAGCACATTGAAAAAAAATCTGCAGAAAAATGTATAATGTCTTGGCAAAAAAAACACCAGCTTTCCATTAATTTCCTTCAAATATGTATTTTATAAAAAAAATTCATTTCACAGCAAACGGCATAGTGCAAGTCTATACATAATTTTTTGGCGTTGTCTAAAACACAGTACAATGCAATTCACTATTCAAAATATGGATAACACCTGCAATCAATACACAAAATTGCACTGTATTTTTACAGACTTTTCTTAGAGTGCAATTCATCACAGTTAATCACATACATCAATATTTGGTGAGAAAAGCCCACAAATAAAGATTATTCGAGGTATCATTGACCTACAGTTCACAGCAGTGCTTTTCTCTATTGAGATGTCACATAGCAGAGTGAGGATCTGTTGTTGGACTCAATCTGTGCTATATTTTTATCTGTGTACATATGCGTTGGATGGACTGATTTGGCCGTTGCGTCACGTCTAACAGTCTGGCAGCATTAACACTGTTTTCAAGACACTGACTTGTGTCAACTTAAAAAGTTGGTTCACCTAAAAATGAAACTTTGCTGAAATTCTACTCACCCTCAGCCCATTCAAGGTGTAGATGAGTTTTGAAACCAGATTTGATGAGATGAGAACAGATTTGGCGAAGTTTAGCATCGCATCACTTGCTCACCAATGGATGCTCTGCAGCGAATGGGTGCCGTCAGAATGAGAGTCTAAACAGCTGATAAAAACATCACAGTAATCCACAAGTAATCCACACCACTCCAGTCCATCAGTTAATGTCTTGTGAAGCGAAAAGCTGCATGTTTATAAGAAACAAATATATCATTATCCTATTTTAACTTTAAACTTACACTTCTGGCAAAAAATATAAATTATGAGTCAACATAATCCATAACAACGCGTCCTCCAGTGAAAAAGCCCATCTCCTGTTGTCCTCTCACATCAAAATCCACCCACAGGTTTGTTTAGAGCTGGTTTGGACTGTTTGCTTGTAAACGGTGCTTGATCTGTGCAGATTTCTCTCCTGATTCAGGCATCTTTTTCACTGAACAAAGCAATATTATGTATAGAGGACTCTTTTTTTTGTGTGTGTGTCAATGTGATGGTTTTAAGTTAAAATGTCTTACTGATGGATTTGTTTCTTACAAACACGCAGCTTTTCTCTTCACAAGACATTAAATGATGGACTGGAGTGGTGTGGATTACTTGTGGATTATTGTGATGTTTTTATCAGCTGTTTGGACTCTCATTCTGACGGCACCCATTCACTGCAGAGCATCCACTGGTGAGCAAGTGATGCAATACCTAATTTCTCCAAATCTGTTCTGATGACGAAACAAACTCGTCCACATCTTACATGGCCTAAGGGTGAGTACTTTTTATTTTGTGTTTGAACAATTGCTTTAATGATTATTTATGTTTGCATAAAGTTATTTTTTGCGAATTAATGGCGTCAAATGAAGACGTAAAATGAACAGCCCTAATAAACAGATAAAGTGCAGCGGCTGCATGTGTGTGTGCTGGTGTCAGTTCTCATCAGAGCAGTATTGTGTATCGAGGTCTTAACAAGCTGCTCATCAGAGCTGATGTACAGTACGGATGCAGTCTCCTGGAATGAGACGATCGCTCCGAACAGATGTGCGTGTCTTTTTCCCTCCCGAACTGTTCTGTTTTTGCCAGTAGCAGCAATCCGCACAGGAAGCATTGATTGGGAACGCAGCAGGTTCATGTGTCGTTTGCACACACTCACACACACGGCTGTTACAGCTCTTGTATTTGTGCCACATGTGCTGAATATTTCAGCAGCCTACGGTTATTCACGGCTCTGTGATTCCCCCCCCTCCCCTCTCCATCTCTATCTCCCGCCTGAAAGTACCCTGCACAGTAAACAGTGTGAGATAGATGACTGCGTTCTTTCAGGGCTGGTGTGAGAGGAACAGTCTTTGTGACAATTCATGGCTCTGTCCCGCTGTACTCGGCTCTCTGTACAACGCCCTCTTGTTTCCTGACCATAGCCTTGATTCCTGGGTCACAGCTCCACTGATCACGCGTCATCATAATGCATTACTGTAATCAGATTTGTGGGGGTTTTTTCTGTAATTTAAGAGACAGTTCTCTGTGTTTGCGGTTACTTGCATGTACAGGTTCAGTTAACCATGGCTAATTTCACATCCACCAACAAATGTTGTTTCACATGTTCATTGCACCTGCTTTCTTTTGGGTAGCACACAAGCACACTTCCTCTGTGAACTAATTGAAATTGAAATGCTTTTGTTGTTCTTGGTATTCGTTGATTTGTTAAGGCTGTACTAACAAAAATGTAGCGCTTTTAGTAGTAGCTTTTGTTCAATGGTAATGCCATGTTTTGGAGAGCTTTTATGATGTTGTTGTACTATGGACATTTACCATAGTGTGTCCATGCTGTCACATGCAAGATGTTTTGCAAAATAAAATAAAAAACATACAAATCACTGAATAAAAAAAAAAAAAAAAAGTATGATCTATGCAAATCACACTTATATATATTTAATTTGTATATATATATATTTAATATATATAAAAAAATAAATAATTAAAAATGCATAAATTGTATTTTTCTTTTATTTGAATGAAAAGGGCATTTTTTTAATTTTTTTATTGATAAAAGCATTGTACAAGTCCATAATGCGTCATTTGTTGCCATTTATTATATTATTAAAGGCAGAGTAAGTGATTTCTGGTAGCCAATGTTGATATTTGAAATCACCAAAACAAACACGCCCCTACCCCAAAAGGGTCTTGCCCCTATTCTGATAGCTCCGCCCCACATATACGTACGCAACCCAGGCAACGATTAGTTCTGTGAAACAAAGCAAAACCGATGTTACACCGTGTCTATGGACGTGAGCAGCGCGGCGCAACAAATCCCAACAGAAAACTGCTGCCGGGTTCCATTTATGACGTGCTGACACAAATTTCAAATGGTTTTCAACGGTCGTTTGATCGCGTCCAGTGTAGGCAGTCTTTAGCTGTTGTAGACACGGTGTAACTCACCTATTGAGAAGAAACAAAGCAACCTCGGCGTCCGCAGACGTTTTCCTCTTTTGTTTTTTATCCGCCATCTCTATCTTTCCGTCGATCGGCTCGGCTAATGTCCGTCCCATGCACTGAACGCTCTCTCCTCCACATCACGAGTAGACACGCCCCTTATTGCTGATTGGCTACAAGTTTGTTTTGCTATTCAGCCCGAATCAGTTTTCTAAAGTGGTTTTGAAAAATCACATACCCTACCTTTAATGAAAAGGGCATGGTGTATGTTTTATTTAAAGAATTGTATTTTATTTTATTTCATTTCGTAGTCCCTACAGCGTAATCATACAAGTTGTTTTGCAAAATTAAAATACACACAAAATGCTCAATTTATAGTTATGCCCTACCAAATAACATTATTTCATTGAAAACGAATATTCCATGCATCTTGTGTGTTAAATGAAGAATTGAAAGTAGAATTTGCCATCAATCCTTGTATTGTCCTCCTGAGATTACCTAACATGATTGCTCCATACAGAGTAATTAGCAAGGTAATCCCATTACACTGTAGAAATAGTAAATAATAGGCTAACTGATGGCTGTTTTGGAGTGACGTCCCTTACAATACTTGTGTGTTTTCAGGCTCCGCTGGTGTCAGGCCACGCCGGTGTGAAATTCACAGTCCTGGAAACTCTCGACCATATAAAAGAGGAATTCCAGCTGTTTCAAGCCCAGTATCACAGGTACAGACACAAAACCTTCATTTCACCTCATCCAGGAGGATTTATTGCAATATTATTCAGACAAAATCTCAAAATGTAACTCAGCTGACTCCTAAAATCAAACCAACGTTGAAAAGCTTCCCGGTGTCTTTGATGTTTACTGCTGTTTACTTCATTTTCTATAATTGCATCTACATTTTATTCAATTATGTTGTGATTTAGATGATCTACATCCTCTCTGAACTGCATTTGGGATCACCTGTGCAAAGCTGATGAGATTATCAAACCATAATGCTCTAAAATCACTCCAGCGACTAGAGACGCCTGTATTAGCTGATACAGACCATTAGCCAGCTAATCCTGATAGTCTCATTAGAAGCAATTACAAAAGCTACTGAACGTCTTTCTTTAGAACCGTAAACATCAATGGACATTATAAAACTGGATCGGCTTCAGTAATACAATATAAGTCTATAGTTGAAAAACATATTTATTCTAGAAGTGGTTCCATTTCATGTTGGAGGGGCTGATATTGTGGCTTTTTGACCACTGGCACATGACGAGGACACAGTGTCACATGACCTCACAACGTGTCGTTTTCTGTTTTTCAGTCTGAAGCTGGAATGTGAGAAGTTGGCGAGTGAGAAAACAGAGATGCACAGACATTATATCATGGTAAGAGTGAAGTCTAACAACATTACCCATAATACCAAAAGCTATTTGACTCTCATCTGTGATCAGCTGGGCTCATTTTGATTAGCTCAGCATGAAAAGAGCTTTCCTGGAGCATTTCAGTCCTTGGTTGTGCAACTGAACAAACGATCAGCTATGGGTGGCAAAAGATCTCCGGGATAAAGTTGTGGACAGGCACAAGACAGGAGATGGATACAAAAAAATCTTTATCAATGCCTAGAAACACAGTGAAGTCTATTATTACGAAGGATAAAGAAGTGCCTTGAATGCACTATAAATCGCTTTGAATAAAGGTGTCTGTCAAGTGCATAGATACAAATGATGATCTACACACATTAATATGAAAGACAAGTGAGTGTCAGGTCTTTCACTA
Organism: Sinocyclocheilus grahami; assembly: GCF_001515645.1. Taxonomy (NCBI): domain Eukaryota; kingdom Metazoa; phylum Chordata; class Actinopteri; order Cypriniformes; family Cyprinidae; genus Sinocyclocheilus; species Sinocyclocheilus grahami. The sequence continues at coordinate 295,678 of NW_015505818.1, forward strand.
TGAATATGGGTTATCTCTGGCCTCTGGTAACACATGTAGAGCATTTCTGTCATTTAGGTGGATGTTACTGTGATTTATGTTGTGTAATTGAACTGCCCTTGTTTCCTTCCACAGTATTATGAAATGTCTTATGGGCTGAACATTGAAATGCAGAAGCAGGTGAGTGACTGATGTGCCATTGCAGCCTGATTTCATTACAGATCAGCATGATCTCTGTGTAATGAGCTTTACAGTATGAGGTGTCCTTGTGTGCGGGAATTATGGGGTCTGGTTGGCAGGGTGCCAGGTGTCTGATGCTACTAGGTGAACAAATTAATAAAAGTATTAATATATTTCAATAAAAACCATGCTGACCCCAGTTTTGAGTGGTAGTGTACATGCATTACCATGGTTAAAGGTTTTTAACACTTAAAACTGCTTTTTTAAAAACTGTTGGTATTGGCGCTAATATGATTAAAAAACATCAGTCTTCAATAAATATGTACATTTCTTAAAGGTGATAAACACAATAAACACTTTTTATACCGGGTTAAAAAAAAGATTTTTTTTGTATGACTATATGTGATATATGTAGACTTGCATATGAAGGTTTAGTAATACAGATATAGTGTTAATATTTATGTGTCCCTCTATACTGTATTCTGTTTTACAGCAGCTTTAAATGTGGCTCATCCAATCAGATTTCAGAGCTAAAACTAAACTATCTCTGTTTTCCTCAAACATATTTAAAAGAAAGCTTAAGGTTTGTCTGTTTTAATTTTTCTTTGTCATTTGGAGAACATGAGATGTGCCTGATTCAGTGTTTAGTTGGGTATTTACTCTGAAGCTGGTTTTAAGCCTGACTACTCTATATGAGCAAACACACACACACGCTAGAGTGGGCTAATCCAGATAAGACCCTTGCATCTCTCCTCGTTTTCCAGGCCATCTGTTGGAAATGCCTGGATTTGAGAGTGTATGTGGGTCAGAGTGTGTGGGATCAGTCTGAATGGAAGTGTGTACATACTGTATGTGAGCTCTCTCTCTCTCTCTCTCTCTCTCTCTCTCTCTCTCTCTCTCTCTCTGTGTGTGTGCAGTATATTAAAAACACCTCTGGCAGTCAGGAAAGACCCTTTGTGTCTATCTATCTATTATCTATCTTATCATTTTGTCATTCTATCTATCTATCTGTCTATCGTTCTGTCTCGTTCTATCGTTCTGTCTATCGTTCTATCTATCATTCTGTCATTCTTTCATTCTATAATTCTTTCTATCGTTCTGTGTATCGTTCACTCTATCCTTCTATCTATTGTTCTCTCTATTTTTTGTTCTATCTATTGTTCTTTTGCTCTATCATTCTATTTTTTCTGACGATTTATGTAAATATTTAGTTATTTTAAATCATTTTATAAATCATTATTTAGCTCTTAACCATTTTCAATAGTTTTTGTTTTATGAATTTTGTCATTTTTAGTCACGTTAGTGAATATATCATTGTTGTCAATGATTTGACATGAATTATGTCATTTATGAATTTATCATTAATTTGTTATTTTATCATTAATATTTAAATTCATTTTGGATCATTTTACTTTGACGGGATTCAAGTTTTGATGATGAAAATACGATTTTTGTTAATGATATACAAAAACGGTGTCAAACTGAGTATCGTTCTAAGCTCAGAGCTGCAGAAAGAGTATGGCGCAAATCACAAAATCCTACTGCCCTTAATGTATATCGATCACTTCTCTCTTCATTCTCTGCTAATGCCTCCACTGCTAAAAGGACATACTATCACAATAAAATTAACAATTCGCCTAACTCTCGCATGCTCTTTAAAACATTTTCCACCCTCCTTTGTCCTCCTGCTCCCCCTCCTTCATCAACTTTTAACAGCTGACGACTTTGCCACATTCTTCATTAATAAAATTACAAACCTCAGTGCACAATTTGCCACACCACAAACTGTCAAACACATCTTACCAGCAAACATACACTTGTTTTCATCCTTCTCTCCGCTCTCTTTGGCAGAAGTCTCTAAACTCATCCTTTCCAATCATCCTACTACTTGTCTGCTTGATCCTATTCCATCTCATCTCCTTCAAGCCATTTCTTTCCTTGTGAAGGATTTTGCTTGACAATCCTCATAAGGCTGCGATTCTCTCGTTTGGTTGTGCATCTATTTCTTCCACACTTTTCCCTTCCACTCAACTTTCTGTTAACATGCTTGGGTACAGCACTCTGTGAACAGCCAGCTTCTTTGGCAATGAATGTTTGTGGCTTACCCTCCTTGTGAAGGGTGTCAATGATTGTCTTCTGGATAACTGTCAGATCAGCAGTCTTCCCCATGATTGTGTAGCCTAGTGAACCAAACTGAGAGACCATTTTGAAGGCTCAGGAAACCTTTGCAGGTGTTTTGAGTTGATTAGCTGATTGGCATGTCACCATATTCTAATTAGTTGAGAGTGAATTGGTGGGTTTTTGTTAAATGTGAGCCAAAATCATCACAATTAAAAGAACCAAAGACTTAAACTACTTCAGTCTGTGTGCATTGAATTTATTTAATACACGAGTTTCACAATTTGAGTTGGATTACTGAAATAAATGAACTTTTCCACGACATTCTAATTTATTGAGATGCACCTGTATATATTGTTGCTCTTTTGTTAGTTTTGACTGCTTTTATTGTCCTCATTTGTAAGTCGCTTTGGATAAAAGCGTCTGCTAAATGACTAAATGTAAATGTAAACTGAAACAGACCAAACTTTAACCAAATTTTCTTAACCTATCAAACTGATGATCTATATAGATCAGTGTATCAAACACACAGGGCATAAAATATTTCTTAAGATATAATAATAAAATGTAATGTATAATGTGAAAACGGTCCTGAACGAGCAGCACATACTGATGCATTAGCTACTGTTCTATTAGAGAAACAAAGCAGTAGACCTCAATTAGCCTGTTTTCTTTAGTATGTGGTCTGTTGTTTGATGGGAATTTGTGTGTTTGTTTCTGCAGGCAGAGATTGTAAAGCGACTCAGTGCTATATGCACTCAGATCATTCCACTGCTGTCCCAAGAGGTGAGCAAACACACACACACACACACACACGCTCATCCTCTCCAAGCTGCTCTCCCCCCGCGGGCTATTTACACATGAATTATTTATAGCAGAGGTGGTCATCAACAGAATCGCCCAGCTCTTTCCTGGATCAGTATTTCATACTGTTCTTTTCTAAGCCACGCTGAGTGGATTTGGTTATTTTTTATCGCAACGCCCTCTGGGAACATCAGGCCTGCCACAGAGACAACAACAACTCTTTTCAGTTTGTGGCTCATGCGCTTCTGCTTTGTTTGTGGTTTTTCACAATGAAAGGTGCTGTCATGTAGCAGGTTTTGCCTTGGGTGTAGTTTTGCAGGTTTGGTCTTGATCTTTGAATATCTTCTCTATTAGCTGGTTTGTTTTATTCATGCTTCATGTGTGATGGTGCATGCTGAATTTGTGTGTTCTTGCAGCATCAGCATCAGGTCGCTCAAGCAGTGGAAAGATCCAAACATGTTAGCATGGCCGAGCTCAACGCTATCATCGGGGTGAGTCTGTTTTTCTTCATGTCAACCTAATCAATCAAACATCAGTAGAGTTTTCAGTCTGACCAATGATAAGAATAAGCAGGCTCTTCATCAGCCTGATATCTTTCAGCTCTGCTCGGGATTGTTAAAGTTGACTAAAACTAAAACCATAAAAACATTTTTTGTTACTTGAAATAAAAAAAGTTAAATAAAATAAAATTTAAATTGTTTAAAAAAGTAAACTTGTCAGCTAATTCCCAAAGAAACATTTCTAATTTCTAATAAATAAAAATTATTATTACTATTAGACATAAAAAAAACTAATAAAATTGACAAAAAAAAGAAAGACTAAAACTTAAAAAAAAAAAACTATTTCAAACTAGATTATATGACCGCATCTGAAAATCAAGAGTATGAATTATTTTACATATGTATGTGTATGTGTGACATTAAAGTATGTGTGTGTGTACACATATATATACTTTAATGTTTCAAATACCTTTTGTGAACATAAAATGTAAAAATATGGATGAAATAATGTTCCATCATCATTCAGCATAACACATATATTTATGTAAAACTGAAACATCAATCTTAATACTTATTAAATTATATAAAATTAGATTATATGACCGCATCTGAAAATCAAGAGTATGAATTATTTTACATATATATATATATATATATATATATGTATGTGTATGTGTGACATTAAAGTATGTGTGTGTGTACACATATATATACTTTAATGTTTCAAATACCTTTTGTGAACATAAAATGTCAAAATATGGATGAAATAATGTTCCATCATCATTCAGCATAACACATATATTTATGTAAAACTGAAACATCAATCTTAATACTTATTAAATTATATAAAATGTATTAGTGATTATATACATTTTTATTGTATTTTAAATGATTAAAAACTCCTTGCTGACTAATGGGTAAAACCTAGTGGTTTGATGAATGGTGGCAAAGATTGGTAAAGATTTAAAATGAAAATTAATGAGTATTTTGGGCTCTGCACTGTGGCCCTTAAATAGTCTTTTAATGATTCTTATATGCCTGAGAAGACTTTTGGTATACAAACTGTTGTTACACTGAATTAAATTTTTTTTAATGTGCTCATATATTCTATAGGTAACATTTTATTTTAAGGTGTCCGTGTTACATGTGTTACATGTACTTACTATTATAATAACAATTAATCATGCATGATTACAAGCAAGTAACCCTAATCCAAACCCTAACCCTAACCATATAATAAGTACATGTAGTTAATTAATATTACTCAGTACTTATATGTATAATTACACTGTAACAAGGACACCTTAAAATAAAATGTAACCAAATGTTTTTACATAAAAAAGGTTTTACATTGACTTGACATTTTCCTCTCCATTCCCCCTTTGTAGCAGCAGCAGTTTCAGCATCTATCCCATCATGCCCCAGGCTTCCCTCTGACTCCACACCCCTCAGGACTGACCCTGGGAGCGGGTGCAAGCCTCATGGCTCTTCCCGGGGCCTTCCCGTTCCCCCCGCACCTGGCGCCTAAAGATGACATCACTCACCCCGAGCCCCTGGACTCCAGAGGTGTGTGGGAATCTATTAGTGGGTTAAATCTATAGTCATTTCAAATTATGGTAGTTTTTCTTGTATGACCTTTAATTTATGCAAAATTACTGTTACAACTATCACATGAAGCCTGACCGCTTTTTGCATACTATATAGTAGGGAAGTACGTATATTCAGACATGGACACTGCAAACTCCATTCATTGGAATTACATGGAATGAAATTTGTGAGTTTTCCTTCGCCTAGAAAAGTAGTCCCACCTCAAAGTGATGATTTAGACAACTAGACAGCTCAAATAGCAACATTTTTACAGATTTTAAGCTTTACATTTCTTCTGGAAAGCCCCGTAGACTTCCATTGTACGTGCATTAGTGTAAATGTGATTTTTGCTTCTTTTTTAATTGTCTGTGGTAAGCGACAGCATGGCAGAGATTTTCTCCATAGACATTAGATTGAAGTTAATCCGGAATATTCCTGATATATATATTGTGAATGCTCAAGATAACATGAGTCAGTCCTTCTGTGTCTCTCTTCATTTCTGTAGATGGAGCTCCAAACAGAGTGAGTATCAAACCTCAGTGTTTTGTGAAACAGTCAACTTCCCATTATGGTTATTCATGTGTCTGCATATAAGGATTGCACTGCTGATTGGATTTTACATGTTGAATTGGATTTTTGTATAGAATTGCATTTTTAATAACATGCATAAGATTGTCAGACACAGAAGGATTTGTAAATGAATGTGAAGTTGGAGTGCGCGTCTGAAAGTATCCTGTTTGATGTGGTCCTAAAGACCACAAAAAAAAGAGACAGATGCAGCAGTCGTGAGTGGGGTGGCCAACCCTAGCTCCGCCCCTTTTTATACACTGTTTATACAGTTATTTATGTTAACACACATATTCTCTACATACACACATATATATGAAGAGTTTGGTTCCAAAACACTATAAATCCATTTTGATTAATTTGAGTAAAAATGTGTTTTCTTTACCAAGAAGGTGGCGAGATGAAAACCACTATTTTCCGTTTCAAGCTTTCACATAGCATCTTTAGGTTATAATAACATTAAAAATTCAAATCCAGATCTTGATTTTCAAAGATTTATTATAAAATTGTATAATTTTTTCCAAAATGCAATAAATCCATGACACATTTTTTTTTTTTCCCCAAAATGCAATAAATTCATTGAATCAATATAAAAGTTATTTTTCATATTGAAACTGTTGAAAATACACAACATAGTAAGTTGATCCACATATGACAGCCTCTGAACTTGGTCAATACTAATCTTATATACAGGCACTGGACTAAAAATACATTCAATCAGTCGTCGCTCCCAAAAAGAATTCAACAGGTCATCTTATTAATGCTATAAATTAATTACAACAATAAAAGAAACTTTCATCATGAACATACATGAACAACAATATCACATTAAACCACAGAAATTCCAAAATGACATTACCCTTACATTCAACTTCCAAAAGTGCATTCATCTTTGCCATGTTACATTCATTTAGTTGACTAGTGCTATACGATGTATTAACAAAAACATAAATGGCATAAAAAAAAAAAAACACACACTGACAAGCTACTCAATATCGCGTTCATAATC
>NW_015505818.1:302739-303983 GCF_001515645.1 Sinocyclocheilus grahami
GCGCCGCCATTACTGTCTAGAGTGCGTGGAATGGTGCGCTGTGATTTACTGTCTAGAGTGTGTGGAATGGTACGCTGTGATTTACTGTTTACAGTGCGTGGAATGGTGCGCTGTGATTTACTGTTTACAGTGCGCGGAATGGTGCGCTGTGATTGGTTGAGCGGATATATCGCATTCTGCAGAAAAGGGAGACTGGCGTTTGTCGCGGTTTGGAAAAAAAAGGGAGAAAACATGACAGAATAACTCGGCGGATATCGCATTTTGCGTAAAATAAAAAATTGACTTTTCAATACCGAACAGATACAATACTGATTTTAACGGAAACTAATTATTTTTTTAAATGCCGTTTATCACGTTTTGGAACCAAACTCTTCATATATATATATATACAGTGGGTACGGAAAGTATTCAGACCCCCTTAAATTTTTCACTCTTTGTTATATTGCAGCCATTTGCTAAAATCATTTAAGTTAATTTTTTTTCCTCATTAATGTACACACAGCACCTCATATTGACAGAAAAACACAGAATTGTTGACATTTTTACAGATTTATTAAAAAAGAAAAACTGAAATATCACATGGTCCTAAGTATTCAGACCCTTTGCTCAGTATTTAGTAGAAGCACCCTTTTGATCTAATACAGCCATGAGTCTTTTTGGGAAAGATGCAACAAGTTTTTCACACCTGGATTCGGGGATCCTCTGCCATTCCTCCTTGCAGATCCTCTCCAGTTCTGTCAGGTTGGATGGTAAACGTTGGTGGACAGCCATTTTTAGATCTCTCCAGAGATGCTCAATTGGGTTTAAGTCACGGCTCTGGCTGGGCCATTCAAGAACAGTCACAGAGTTGTCGTGAAGCCACTCCTTCGTTATTTTAGCTGTGTGCTTAGGGTCATTGTCTTGTTGGAAGGTAAACCTTCGGCCCAGTCTGAGGTCCTAAGCACTCTGGAGAAGGTTTTCGTCCAGGATTTCCCTGTACTTGGCCGCATTCATCTTTCCCTCAATTCCAACCAGTCGTCCTGTCCCTGCAGCTAAAAAACACCCCCACAGCATGATGCTGCCACCACCATGCTTCACTGTTGGGACTGTATTGGACAGGTGATGAGCAGTGCCCGGTTTTCTCCACACATACCGCTTAGAATTAAGGCCAAAAAGTTCCATCTTGGTCTCATCAGACCAGAGAATCTTATTTCTCACCATCTTGGAGTCCTCCATGCGGGCTTTCATGTGTCTTGCACCGAGGA